>NC_061115.1:146723091-146859862 GCF_002878395.1 Capsicum annuum | reverse complement strand
GGCTATACGCTTTGACTAACTGCCAGGAGATAGAGGCCTCACCAGATGTTGTCACCGGTATGTTACAAATCTTTTCCCATGATGTTTATGTGTAACTTCATCACGGGTCTACCTTGTCTTATGTGACCCCATATATGGCTGTTGGTTTTGGGTTTGAGCCCTAAGTCATTACCGACCCTTTCTCTGTTTCCACTCTGGTGGGTGATTTTGTTGTGGCTAGGAGGATATATAAAAATTATATTATGTCTATTCTTAGTAGGGATACTGTGGCAGATCTCATAGATCTTGATATGGTTGATTTTGATGCTATCCTAGGGATGGACTGGCTCCATTTGTGTTATGCCACACTAGACTATAGAACCCAAAAGGTTACTTTTTCTTTTCTGAATGAGCCAGCAATAAAATGGGAAGGACACTCTTTAGCACCTAGAGGGCACTTCATATCTTATCTCAGGGCCTATAAACTTATTTCTAAAGTTTGCTTGTATCATCTTATTCGGGTTAAAGATTCTAACACCGAAAGTCTTCCTCTTCTGTCTATCCCTGTAGTAAATAAATTCCCGAAAGTCTTTCAAGATAATCTCCCAGGAATACCACCTGATAAGGAGATAGATTTTGGTATGGACGTATTGCCAGACACCCGTCCCATCTCTACTCCACCATATAGAATGGCTTCAGCAGAGTTGAAAGAGCAGCTAGTAGACCTCCTAAATAAAGGTTTCATCCATCCTAGTATTTCTCCCTGGGGTACACCTATAATTTTCGTGCGGAAGAAAGATTGTTCCCTATGTATGTGCATATATTACCACTAATTAAACAAGGTCACTATCAAAAATAAGTATCTGCTCCCTAGGATTGATGATCTGTTTGACCAACTTCAGGGTGCTATGTGCTTATCTAAAATAGACCTTCGTTCAGGATGTTATCAATTGAAAGTTAGGGAGTCAGACATTCCCAAGATAGCTTTCCGAACCAGATATAGTCATTATGAATTCCTAATCATGTCTTTCTGGTTGACTAACGCCCTTGCAGCCTTCATGGACCTAATGAATAGGGTCTTCCGAAAGTTTCTAGACTTGTTTGTCATAGTTTTCATTGATGATATCTTTATTTATTCCAAAAGTGAGGAGGACCATGCCAATCGCCTCCGAATTATCCTCCAGACTCTCAAAGATCATAGGTTGTATGCAAAGTTCTCCAAGTGTGAATTCTAGTTAAATGCTATTACTTTCTTGGGGCATATTGTGTCTTGTGAGGGGATTAAGGTTGATCCCCAAAAGGTTGAGGCAGTGAGGAAATGGCCCAGACCTACGACTCCAATCGACATTCAAAGCTTCTTGGGTTTGGCGGGTTATTACAGAAGGTTCCTAGAGAGTTTTTCTTCCATAGCTGCACCACTTACTAAGTTGACTCAGAAAAAGGTGAAGTTTTTATGGTCTGACTCTTGTGAGAATAGTTTTGAGAAGTTGAAAGACAAGTTGACTACTGTTCCTATTTAGACCCTTCCGGAGGGTACAGAAGGTTTTGTTGTATATTGTGATTCATCCCGAGTGGGACTTGGGTTTTTTCTTATGAAGTACGGTAAGGTAGTGGTTTATGCATCTCGGCAGTTGAAGGTGCATAAACGGAACTACCCTACTCATGACTTGGATTTAGCGTTGTGGGTTTTGTACTTAAGATCTGGAGACACTATTTGTATGGGGTACATGTTGATATATTTACTAACCATAAAAGTTTACAGTATGTTTTCTCGTAGAAAGAATTAAATCTCAGGTAGAGGCAATAGTTGGAACTTTTAAAAGACTATGACATAAGCCTGCACTATCATCCAGGAAAGACGAATGTGGCAGCTGACGCCCTCAGCAGGTTATCTATGGGAAATCTTTCTCATATGGGGAAAGAAAAGAGGGAGATGGTGAAGGATATTCACCGACTTGCAAATCTAGGAGTGCGACTTTTGGATTCCGAGGATGAAGGAGTGGTTGTTCATGAGTTAGAAAAATCTTCCCTTTTTGAAGAGGTTAAAGAGAAGCAAGTTAAAGATTCCATCTTTATTCAGATTAAGAAAAATATGGGTCAACAAAAGGTAATGTCATTTGAAATTGGTGGTGATTGTATTTTGAGATACCAGGGTAGGTTATGTGTGCCAGATGTAGATGGTCTGAGGAAGAGAATCCTTGACGAAGCTCACACGTCGAGGTATATTGTTCACCCTGGCTCTACTAAGATTTATCATAATTTGAAAACCATTTATTGATGGAATAATATGAAGCGTGATGTGGCTAACTATGTTTCCAAGTGTTTGAATTGTCAACAAGTTAAAGTGGAACATATGAGGCCAGGTGGTTCTTCTCAAGAGATAGCTTTGCCTTTGTGGAAGTGGGAGATGATTAATATGGAATTCATTAGAGGACTTCCGAGGTCCCGAAACCAGTATGATTCCATTTGGGTAATTGTGGATAGGCTGACCAAGTTAGCTCATTTTCTACCTGTCAGGACAAATTATTTGGGAAAGGATTATGCCAAGTTGTTCATTGTAGAAATAGTTCATTTGCATGGGGCACCTGTGTCCATCATATCCAACCGAGGTACACAGTTTTCTTCTCAGTTTTGGAGATCTTTATAGAGAGGTTTAGGTACCCAAGTGAACCTAAGCACTGCTTTTCACCCTCAGACTGATGGACAGGCTGAGCACACCATTTTGACCCTTGAGGACATATTGAGGGCCTGTGTGATTGACTTTAAAGGTAGTTGGGTGGATCACTTTCCCCTAATAAAGTTCGCCTATAATAACAGTTTCCATTCTAATATTAAGATGGCACTATTTGAGGCATTGTATGGGAGAAGATGTAGGTCTCTGATAGGATAGTATAAAGTAGGTGAGATGTAGATGTTTGGGCCTGATCTTGTTCATCAGGCAATGGAGGATGCGAAATTCATTAGGGAATGACTTAAGACAGCTCAGAGTCGTTGGAAATCCTACTTCGATGTTAGGAGAAGAGATCTAGAGTTTGAGGTTAGAGATTAGGTGTTTCTCAAGCTTTCTCCCATGAAGGGAGTCATATGATTTGGAAGAAAGGTAAGCTGAGTCCTGGATATGTAGGGCCATACCAGATTATGAGAAAGATAGGTGGTGTTACGTATGAGTTAGAATTGCCTACCAGTCTGGGATCTGTTCATCCGGTATTTCATATATCTATGTTGAAAAAGTATATTGGAGACCATTCTTTAGTGTTGCCAGTTGAAGAAATCAAAGTGACAAATTTCTTATCCTATGAAGAAGAGCCTGTAGAAATTTTGAATTGCCAAGTTAGAAGATTGAGGAGCAAAGAGATAGCCTCAGTTAAAGCATTTTGGAGAAACTAGAAAATTGAAGAAGCAACTTGGGAGTCAGAAGTTTGCATGAGAGCTAGATACCCAAACCTTTTTGATCTAGTAGATGATGAAATGGAAGGTAAAATCCTTGCCTTATTCTTTATGCCTTAGTATGATTGAAATTATGCTTGTCTGTGCACTGCGTCAACATTCAGGGACGAATGTTCCCAGGGGGGATATTGTAACCTCCAAAGTTTTTCCTAGCTAAATTTTTGTCCCTAAAGTATCAAGCATTGTCTTCTAGAATGATTTATACTTATTTCCCTATGGAATTCCTTATATTTCAATTTTTCATTACGTAGATGATCAAATAAGCTTTCCGTCGACATAAGATTCATCCAAAACGGACACTCGTTGAAGGAGTTATGGTTAATTTATGTCCTAATCATAAAACACCCTCATTCCTATCCTTGGCGTGTCGCGGAGAGGGTTTAAATGATGATGGTCAATTTTCAATGAGACTTCGCGATGGTGGCACATCGCGGAGGAGTGGGTGAAATTCTCATTCGTCACTTTCCAGTGAGCCACCGTGATAGTGGTACGTTGCGGTGACCCATGAAATCGGGCTCCCAGTTATATTTTAATTCCGGTGTCATTTAGGGTATTTGGGATATTTTCTAACCCCTTAACATCTTGAACAAGAGATTTAATCCCTATTACATCAAAATGCACCTAGTCTCACCAAAATCCATCAAGAACTCTCCCTAGGGTTTCAAATAAGAATCGTAAATAACTCAAGACTTAACCGTGGGTATTCGAAACAAATTGGTGATTTGGAATCCCCAAGCCGTAGGAATCAAGAGGCATCCTTTAATTTTCTAAATTGAGGTACGTGGGTTTTTCCTAAAATCTCATGGGTATGAAAATCTTGATTTTAAGAAAGGGTTTTTCAGATTTCTGAATATATTTATGCTTTAGAAGCATTGATGTTATTGTTTTGGCCTTTAGGCTTTCCCCCAAATTAATTTAAAATTATATATATATTATAAGCATATGTTTTAAGGTTGATGATGGAATTGAGAGCATGATTCATGAAAAATCCCTCTCTTGTGATGATTTTCATTTACTTATGATATACTACAAAATTGTTTGAATGCATCTTGAAAAACATGTTATGAAATGTCTTGAATAATGTTATATTTGGATTATGATTTTGATTTCAAAAGAGAGTGGGTTGTTTATGTTGATGAATATTGAACATAATCATATAAGTAGAAAGTTTGCATGGTTTGTTAAAGATTATATGACCACCAATTGTTATTGAAAGGATGGAAATTTTGCATAGTTTTGACTTATGTTTTCGGAACTTGAATTCTCTTTGTTAAATTGCATGTTTGAGTGGTCTAAACTATGTTTCAATGAAAGAATCATGCATGATGCATTATGGCTCAGAAATAGGGCTTGCAAGTTTTGGTGTGACGACACCAATCCAGATAATGCCATGGTAATTCAGAACAGAATAAAATGCATGTTTGAAGTTAGATTTTTTAGATGTTGAAACTAGAATATTGCATGATTCAGAATAGGATAAAATTGGGCATAAAGAGAGCTTAGGTAGTTCCCCGAAGAAGGCATGAGTTCAGACAAAACATTTCCCAACACCGTAATTTGTCAATCCGGGTATATTATTATACGCTGGCCTAATGCCCTGTGGTGTATCAGACTCAGATACTCCAATCCTTGCGGCACACTTGGGTTGGGGGATTCCCAGCCAAGTCATTGGCGGATTCCATATAGCCTATGGAATATCAAACTTGTAGGGGAGTGCCACCTAACTCAGAAGTAATACAAAGAACAGACAGTGCATTGACAGAATGGTTTATGATTTTTTGAAAAAGGCCCATGTGTTTTGAGAGATGTTTATGCATGATGTTTTAAAAAATTGCTCTTCACTATTTTACTTGTATAAAAGTTTTATTTTGGATTACTTTGTATACCAGTACATCTGTATTGACCCCCACCCCCTCCTCCTTTCAGGTTCTGAGGCTCAGTCTAGGGGTCCAGAAAAGCAATAGATTTTATCAGACAGAGTTGCAGTGTCCAGTTGGTGAGCCTTGTTTATTCCAGAAGGCCTGTTTACTTTCAGACAACTATTATTAGATATGGTTTTGGTCTACTGGGGGCCTTTTTCCAGCTTTCAAATTGTATTAGAGAGTATGTAGTAGAGATTTTGCAAACGATTTGCAGCTGTTGCTAGTTAGTTTTAGATTTCATTCTCCAATGCTAAATTCATATCAGATTTATGACCATGATTCTGTATTTCCTTATTCACGTATGAATGGTGTATATGATATCAAGATAGAAGGGTGTCCAACCCTTCATGGTTCAGGATGCTCATCACAGCCAGGGCCTCGATTTGGGCCATGACACAAACACACAATCATCCCTATGAGCAAAACCGCTAGTAGAATATTTGCTAGAGGTCATGATAAAGGGGCCACTCCTATTTATTTGATCAACATTTTCAATATCATCACTCACTTGAGACCCATTAAACACATCACACACACCCTCAAGTGGTGGAAAAATTCCGCACATAAGTTGATCAACATAATTTTTACAAGATGATGTACTTTTTTTCAACACAATGGCTTCAACACTAGGTGGACATAAATTGATCTCACAAGAAGAGTCAATTAGGTAATCAATAGGATCAACTAGTGTATCCACACTCACAACATGTACATCATTATTAAGAGGCAAAAAATCAATAGATGATGTACTATCATTTAAAATAATGGCTTCAACACTAGGTGTACATAAATTGCTCTTACAAGAAGAGGCAATTCGGTCATCAATAGGATCAACTAGTGTATCCATAATCATAATGTGTACATCATCAACAAGAGGCAAAAAAATCAATGGACTCACAAATAGGTAAGCTACTATTCACACTCAATGGGCTACTAGCCACACAATCATCATTCACATGCACAAAAGTGTAAGAGTTAGCTATTTTACCTTGAAGTTCTTGAGCAAATTCTTATTTACCTTGGTGTGAAGGTCCTCCACAATCTTCGTCAACCTTTAGAATTTCCCTAGTCAAGTCTTTAAAGAGAATCTTCTCCTTTAACACTTTTTCTCCTCCTCTTTCCATGTTGGTACCTACACAAATATCCTTAGAAATAGAAGGACAAATAAAGTTATCACGGTTTGGTTGAAACCCCCTCACTTCACTCCACACAACCTCTTCTTTTTCCACTCTTGGATTTCCACCTTGCACACCCTTACTCTTCTTAATCTTTTGTCTCTCATAATTATTCGGCTTGGAGTAAGTGATCACATCTCTTTGCTGTTTGGGAAGAATTGAGGTAAAGAGATAATTTCCCCAATGGTCCACTATAACCTCAGGCTAATTTAGCATATTTAGAAATCTATGTTGTGCAAACCAATCGGCACCCAAGCATACATGACCTGGTGTTAAGGGGAAGATATCGCATCACACCTTCTCATAGTATTTAAATTGGGTGAAGAAAATCCTCACTTTCTCAGTAGCCTTATACCCATTCAAGGAATATAGAACAAGTAAGGGTTCTCGAAACAGCCCCAAATAGTCAACCTTGGGTGGCATGATGTAGTTCTTATGACACCAATCATCTAGCACAAGGAGGCAGCCCGGTACACCACAAATGCTTACCTTTTTGAAGTGAACACTTCTTATAGGATCAACATTGTAGAGTTTAGGACAACCCATGAGCACATGAGTATCCCTCGACCTTGGAGATGTATTCTCTCTTCTTCTCATAAGGTGAAGAATATGAATCTTCATGCTCCACACATGCACTCTCACCATGGCTCTTGTAAGCTTTGCGAAGGAAGAGGTTATACCTTACACCAATACTAGGTTTGAAGTGGGAAGTGTAAGACTCCTCACATGCTCCAACTTTATCATAAGAACCATCATAAGGCCCTACATCATCTCCACCTTTACCATAATAACTAGGGATTTCATTCACCTCATTTTCTCCCTCAAAACCATAACCTTCAAATCTTCCCATGTCTTAATCATGGCTATTCATAGCCCCCATAATCTACAACATCATCGTAGCCATAAAATCCCTCACTAATATCATAGTCTCCCATGTTATAGTCATAATAATCTGAGGCTATCAAGACATATTCCCCTTATATCACTTTGTACCTACAAAATGAACAAACAAGATTAGTAGTAAAAGCTTCTCACCAACACTCGTATACACTCTTTGTGATCCTTATAATTGGAGCGGTGAATATTGAAAGTTGCTTATACTCCAGGCATTCAATAAGGTGTCAATCACTACTTAGCGGCCGGAATAGATTCTTGTTTGATCGACTCAAGACACAAAACAAAAAAAATTCTACTTACAAACTTGAAATAAAGAATTTCAATGAATCAAAATGAGAAAAGCATACAAAGAATGAAAACACTAAGAAAGGACTCAAAACTAATTCACAACTTAGTAGATAGTTACTAGTTTGCCAATTAGTGATGGAATCAACAAAAATACAACTACGAAAAAAGAATATAAACTACGAATCCAAAAATTTAAGCTAAAAATATGGGTGTACAAAGTGATGATGTGGCAGCTTATGATTGGACGATAATTTCAAATATTTTGTGTGTTCTTCACTTTGAGTTTCGGCCAATCTTCAATTCCAAGAGTGTATATTTGGTTTTTTGGGGGAAAATTGCAATGTTTTTGGAGCCTTTTCAAGCTTTAAATAAATTTGAATTGAATTGTCTCCCCCTTTGTACTTGCACTTGTACTTGATTATTCCCTCCCTTTTGTTGTTTTCTTTCTTTTGGATGACTAGGAAGGTGCTTGGAAATTTCCATAAATAAGTACTACACTGTAAGACCCCGTAAAATCCTAAATCTTAATTTAGTCCTTTAAGTTTGTCAAGGGGACCCAGACTTAGAAAATTCTATCTAGGTTCCCAGACTTAGCCAATCATTGGCCATCAAAAGTTGGAAATATCATTTAACCACCTTAACGTCCTTTAATAGTTTGTATTTTTATTAATTCATGATCAGGAAGGTCAATAGGTGTTTCCGGATAAGTTTTAGATTTTTTGGAACACGTTTAGATCATGTTCGGAGTCCCAAAATAGTGGACCAACGCGATCATGGTGAGCCGTATCTCCACTCGTGTTGGTCAACATTTGTGCAGGCTACCAGAGCCAAAAGTTTTGAGGCTCGAAGCGATCATGGCGTGACACATCGATTATTGCGTCACAGCCATCAACGCGCCGCATCGCTTGTAGCGTTGGCACCCAGTTTTAAGTTATTAAATGACTGCATCCTCAGTGGAAAAAATGTTAATTTCCCACCCTTATATAAGTCTAAAACACGAGATTAAGCCCAATTTAACCTAAATACACTTATCTCTCTCAAAATCCATCAAGAATAAGCTTAGGGTTTTCAACTGAGGATCCAATTTCCAGAATTTCACCATTAGTTTTCAAGAATCTTCCATCCAAGGTATGCATAGTTTTGATTTATGGATTCATTTCATCCATAAAGCTCAAGAACCCTATTTCAAATTATAAATCATGATGTTTATGTTGTGGGTTGTTTTGTAACCATGTTTATCTTGTTGTATGATTCCCAAGTTGGAATCTTTATGTGTTTTTCATGAAACTACGTTAGCATGCAAGTTGAAATCCATGCATTGAGTTGTTTATGATGTGCAATTTGATGATTAGACCTATGCCCTAAGTTGTGCATGTATGGTGTTTGATAAAATGCCTAAGAGGATAGAAATTGTGTATTATAGCTCTATTGTGACCCATATAATAAATATATGTTTTACCCTTATGTTCAAATGACTCCCATGCTATTGTGGTGCAATGTAGATGTTTTTTGGAATGCTTATGATGTTAGAGTATGAAATTATAACATTGATTATATGCATTCCTACCATGTACAAGATTATGATAACTGTGTACTTCATGAAATCCCCAACTTATTGTACTATGGATTATTGGTCATGTATTCAAGAATGTCATGCTTTGTCAGTTTCCTTCTATCGAGTCTTGGTGGTACTTGTACCCAACAATTTAGATGAGTGTCTAGATCTAGTGTCATATTTTCACGATACTCTCAGTCAAGCCATAATTCATAGAACTCAGGCAGTTTTATGACTTAGGAAGACTTGATAAACTCAATAATTCCAGTAACCTTAGAAATCTCAGAAATTCAGTAATCTCAGTAGTATTCCATCAGTCAATGGAACTCAGTTAACTCAGTCCAGTCCAGTTTAGTTAATCCTGTGCAGTGTCTATTCATATGGGAGTAGGATTTAGCATCGAGTGAACCCAAGGATGGGAACTCATCTGCCAGTAGAGGGTGTAATTCTTAGAGGCAATCCTTTCATTCTAGAAATACATAACCAATTTAGGTTGAGACATAAAACCTGTTAGTTGAGGGTTGATGAGGTGGCTTAACTTGTCAGTTGAGGGTCCCACCATTCTCATCAGAGTACCTACCAGATGAGGGTCACTCAGCTTGTCCTTACCAGTGGTGCGGTATTGACACCCTTCTAATTGGGGTTATAAATTAGACCCCAACTCTACTATATTGCTTTATTTGGGGCACATCGGTTAGATGACTTCTTCCCACAGTTACAGTTTCAGTCTCAGTCTTACTAATAGAACTCAGATAGTTCTACAGAACTCAGGACTACAAATACAGTCGCTCAGCTCAGTACGGAACTCAGCTTGTTCCATTAGAACTTAGACTATCAAACACAGTCGCTACTTTTCTACAGAACATGCCTCCCAAGAGAAGAAACAAAAATCAGTCAGCCCCTCAGCCCATCCAAACAGATCCATTGGACGAATATGTTTCTCATGCAGAGTTTAGAGCTGCATTCACTACTCTTGCTCAGTAATTTGCTACTCAGAATGAATGATCAGTTGTCATTCCAGCCAACCTAGTGGTTAATTCAGCTGCATCCAGGATTTGGGACTTTACTCGAATGAATCCTCCATCCTTTTTTGGGTCTAAGTTAGAAGAGGATCCTCAGAAATTTCTTAACCAAGTTCAGAAAGTTATGGACATCATGGGGGTTACTTCTAGCGAGAAAGATGAGTTAGCTGCATATCAGTTGTAGGATGTTGCTCATACTTAGTTCAAACAGTGGATGTCAGAGAGGTCAGTTGATGCAGGATCCATAGAATTAGAGGAGTTTGCCACCGCATTCTTAGATGGATTCTTTTCCTAAGAGCTGAGAGAAGCTAAGGTATTAGAATTTATCAACATCGGGTAGGGAAATATCATGGTGAAAGAGTATTCTCTTAAATTTACTCAATTAGCTAGATATTTTCCCCATGTAGTGGCAGATAGCAAGGCCAAGATGACTAAGTTTGTTTCTGGGGTGAATGATAGTGTGGTCAATGAGTACAGGTCCGCGATGTTGAATAGTGACATGAACATATCGAGGCTTATTAACCATGCTCAACAAATAGAAGAGCAAAAGATTAAGATGAGGGAGAAGTAGAATAAGTAAACAAGGACAGGTAGTTTCAACTTTGCTCAGCCTAAGTCAGAGAGAGGAAGCTATTTTTAGTTTCGTTCTATGGTATTAGTTCTAGATCCTTCTTCAACCATTGCTCCAGCTTCTAAGTTTAGGGATGGTAGTAGAGATAGGGTGTCAGGCTCTAAGTCTCAGGGCAGTGTTAGCAATGCCCGAACTAATCCCATTTGTCAAATTTATAGAAAACACTATCAATGTATTTGTAGAGCTGGCATCGATATTTGTTTTGAATGTATGAAACTAAGACATAGAGTCTGAGATTGTCCTCAGACAGGTTCCCAGAGCTAGCAGAGCCGTTTCTCAGCTCGGTTCGGTCGCCTAAATCAGCAAGGTGCTACTTCCAGTGCTACTAGTGGGCAATGCCCAAATTGACTTTATGCTCTCCAGTCCCGATAATATTAGGAAAATTCTTCTGATATGGTTACTAGTACATTACAAATTTTTCATTTCCTAGTTTACGCTTTTGTAGATTCGGAGCTTCCTTGTCTTTTGTTACTCCTTGTATAGTAGTTGATTTCGGAGTCAGTCCTGAAATTCTTGTAGAGCCCTTCTCAGTCTCCACCCCAGTGGGTAAAACCATCATAGTCCGGCGGGTATACAGGAGCTGTCTGGTTATGGTATCTCAGAAGGTCACTTCAACAGACTTAGTCGAATTAGAGATGATTGATTTTGATGTCATTCTCAGCATGGATTGGCTTCATTCGTGCTATGCCACAGTCAATTGTAGAAACATAATTGTCTAATTTTAGTTTCTCAATGAACCTATCCTAGAGTGGAGAGGTAGCACTTCAGTTTTTAGAGTTTAGCTTATTTCCTACCTTCGAGCATGGAAAATGATATCTAAGGGATATGTCTATCATCTTGTTCGAGTTAAGGACTCTAGTTCAGAAACTCCCAATTTTGAATCAGTCCGAGTAATGAATAAATATTCAGATATCTTTCTCGAAGATCTTCCAAGAATTTCTCTCAAAAGGGAAATAGACTTTAATATTGATCTTCTTCTAGATACTCAGCCTATATCTATTCCTCCATATAAAATGACACCAACAGAACTCAGAGAATTAAAAAAAATAGTTGAAGGATCTCCTAGATAAGGGATTCATCAGACCCAGTGTGTCCCCGCGGGGCACACCAGTCTTATTCGTATGAAAGAAAGACGGTTCTCTTAAAATGTTCATTGATTACCATCAACTCAATAAAGTCATGGTAAAGAACAAGTATCCACTTCCCAAAATTGATGACTTATTTATCCAACTTTAGGATGCCAGCTATTTCTATAAGATAGACCTCAGATCAGGCTATCATCAGCTTAGAGTCAGAGAATGTGACATTTCGAAAACAACTTTCCGTACTCGGTATGGTCACTTTAAATTCCTAGTCATGTCCTTTGGTTTTACCAATGCCCCAACTGCTTTCATGGACTTGATGAACCATATGTTCAAGCAGTACTTGGACATGTTTTTCATAGTCTTCATAGATGATATCCTCGTCTATTCCCACAGTGAGCATGTTGTTGCAGAATATCTCAGAACAGTACTTCAGACTTTTAGAGATCATCAGATGTTTGCCAAATTCAATAAGTGTGAGTTTTGGCTAAGGTCATTAGCATTTCTTGGTCATATCATTTCCGATGAGTAGATCCTCAAAAGACCAAAGCAGTAAGAAACTGGCCTTGCCTTACCTCTCCATCGGATATCAGGAGTTTCTTGGGCTTGGCTGACTATTATAGATGGTTCATTGAGGGATTTTCTTATATTGTATCCCCTATGTCCAGATTGACTTAGAAAAAAGTCAAGTTTAGTGGTCAGATCCTTGTGAGAAGAGTTTTCAGGAGTTGAAGACTTGACTCACCTCAGCTCCAGTTTTGGCTCTTCTAGATGGTTCAGATGGGTTCATAGTGTATTGTGATAAATCCATAGTAGGCTTGGGTTGTGTCCTCATGTAACATGGTAAGGTCATATCCTACGCCTCCAAACAGCTTAAACCCCATGAGAAGAATTATCCTACTCATGATCTTGAGTTAGCAGCCATAGTTTTTTCCTTAAAGATTTGGAGCCATTACTTGTACGATGTTCATGTAGATGTGTTCACAGATCATAAAAGCCTTCAGTACGTATTCTCTCAGAAAGATATCAATCTTTATCAGATAAGGTGGTTAGTTCTCTTGAAATATTATGACATGAGTGTCCTTTATCATCCAGGTAAGGCCAACGTAGTGGCCGACGCTCTTAGTAGACTATCTATGGGTAGTGTTTCTTATGTTGAGGATAGTAAGAAGAAGTTATCTCAAGATGTCTATCAGCTTGCCAGACTAGGTATCCGCCTAGTCGATTCAACAGAAGGTAGTATATGGGTTCAGAATAATTCAGAATCATCTCTAGTTTTTGAGGTGAAAGAAAAATAGGATAGAGATCCCAGTCTAATCAAGTTGAAAGAATCAGTCATAGATCAGAAAGTAGATGTTTTCTCCTATGGGGGAGATGGTGTTTTACGTTGTCAGGGTCATTTTTATGTGCCAGGTATAGATGACTTAAGGCAGCGAATTCTCATAGAAGCGCATGGTGCGCGTTACTCTATTATCCAAGGTCCACAAAGATGTACCACAACTTGCGGGAGATCTATTGGTGGAGTGGAATGAAGAGAGATGTTGTAGAGTTTGTGGATAAGTTCTTTACATGTCAGTAAGTTAATATAGAGCATCAGAAGCCTAGTGGGTCTATGCAGGAATTCAGTATTCCTACTTGGAAGTGGTAATAAGTGAACATAGACTTCGTGATGGGTTTACCTCATACTTGTCGTCAGCATGATTCAGTTTGGGTCATTGTAGACAGAATGACCAAATTAGCTCATTTTCTTCTATTCTATACCTCTTATTCAGCTGAGGATTATGCCAAACTCTACATCAGAGAGTTGGTCATATTACACTGTGTTCTATTATCTATTATCTCAGATAGAGGTACCTAGTTCATCTCTCATTTCTAGAAAGCATTCAAAAAGGGTCTTGGTACCCAGTTTTATCTCAGTACAACCTTTCATCCTCAGAAAGATGATCAAGCAGAAATGATCATTCAGAATTTAGAAGATATGCAAAGGGCGTGTGCAATTGATTTCAAGGGTAGTTGGGATGATCACTTGCCTTCAATTGAGTTTGTATACAACAATAACTATCATTCCAATATTCGGATGGCCCTATTCAAAACTCTCTATGGTAGGAGGTGTAGATCTCCATTCGGTTGGTTTGAAGTTAGTGAGGCCTTAGTCATAGGGCCTAACTTAGTATTCAATGCCTTATAAAAAGTCAAGTTGATCAGAGAAAGATTTTGGGTTGCTCAGAACTGACAAAAGTCTTATGCAGATGTGCACAGAAAGGATCTTGAGTTTGAGATTGGTGACTATGTCTATCTCAATATCTCTACCATGAAGAGAGTAAAAAGATTCGACAAGAAGGGAAAGCTCAGTCCCTGTTATGTTGATTCCTTCAAAATTCTCAGTCGTTTCGACAAGGTAGCTTATTATGAGCTCGAGTTGTCCTCAAATATAGCGTCAGTTCATCTAGTTTTCTATGTCTCTTTTCTCAAGAAGTGCATAGGTGACCCAGCAGTTGTAGTACCTATTTATAGCATAGATGTTCAGAACAATCTCTCTTATGAGGAGATTCCAGTCGAAATCCTTGACTATCAGACTCGTAGACTGAGAAACAGAAAAGTCCCTCTAGTTAAAGTTCATTGGCGGAATTAGTCAGTTGAGGGAGCTACTTGGGAAGCAGAAGCAGACATGCGTACAAAGTATACTTACCTCTTTTCCACTAACTCAGATTCATCCCAAGGTAACAGTTCTCCTTAAGCTTTAAGTTTCATGTTCAAATTTCAGCCATAACTTGGTATCCAGTTCATGATCAGAATTCCATTATAAACTTGGTATCGATTACCATTGCATATTCAATCATACATTCATGTATTAGTGCAGTCATATAATCATGCATAAGATATGCATTCTCACTGTGAGAAACTCAGTTCATCAGAACACTCAGTCATGCATTCATGAATCAGTTACACATGTATCATATATGCATGCTCAGTATGATGTATTCAATTATCAGTCATATCAGTCATGAAATCATGTTTCAGTTGTTCATGTTCAGTATGTTAGTCAGTTTATCTTTTCCCCCCTCTCAGTCAGTCTTATTAGAGGATGAATGTTCTCAAAGGGGAGATATTGTAAGACCCCGTAAAATCCTAAAGCTTAATTCATCCCTTTATGCTTGTCAAGGAGTTCCAGACTTAGAAAATTCTAGCTAGGTTCCCAGACTTAGCCAATTATTAGCCTTTGAAAGTTGGCAATCTCATTTCGCCACCTTAACATCCATTAATGGTCTGTATTTTTATTAATTCATGATTAGGAAGGTCAGTAGGAGTTCTCGGACAAGTTTTTGATTTTTCAGAACACGTTTAGATCATGTTCGGAGTCCAAAAATAGTGGACCAATGTGATCATGGCGCGCCACATCACAAATCACATTGGTCAACATTTGTGCAGGCTGCCAGAGCCAAAACTTCTGAGGATCGATGTGATCATGGCACGACGCATCGAGTATCGCATCGCAGCTATCAACGACCGCGTTGTTTGTTGCGTCGACACCCAATTTTTAGTCATTAAATGACCGCATCCTCAAGGTCAAAAAGGTTAATTTACCACCCCTATATAAGTCTAAAACATGGGATTAAGCCCTAATTCAACCTAAATACACTTATCTCTCTCAAAATCCATCAAGAACAAGCTTAGGGTTTTCAACTGAGGATTCAATTTCCAGAATTTCACCATTAGTTTTCAAGAATCTTCCATCCAAGGTATGAATAGTGTTGATTTATGGATTCCTTTCATCCATAAAGATCAAGAACACTATTTCAAATTATAAATCATGATGTTTGTGTTGTGGGTTGTTTTGTAACCATGTTTATCTTGTTGTACGATTCCCAAGTTAGAATCCTTACATATTTTTCATGAAACTACGTTAGCATGTAAGTTGAAATCCATGCATTGAGTTGTTTATGATTTGTAATTTGATGATTAGACCTATGCCCTAAGTTGTGCATGTATGATGTTTGATAAAATGCCTAAGAGGATAGAAATTGTGTATTATAGCTCAATTGTGACCCATATGATAAATGTATGTTTTACCTTTATGTTCAAATGACTCCCATGCTATTGTGGTGCAATGTAGATGTTTGTTGGAATGCTCATGATGTTAGAGTATGAAATTACGACATTGATTATATGCATTCCTACCATGTACAAGATTATGATAACCATGTACTTCAAGAAATCCCCGACTTATTGTATTATAGATTGTTGGTCACATATTCAAGAATGTCATGCCTTATCAGTTTCCTTCTATCGGGTCCTGGGGGTACTTGTACCAGATAATTTAGCTGTGTGCCTATAGCCAGTGTAATGTTTTCACGATACTCTCAGTCAAGCCATGATCCATAGAACTCAGGCAGTCATATGACTCAGGAAGACTCGGTAAACTCAGTAATTCCAGTAACCTTAGAAATCTCAAAAATTTTGTAATCTCAGTAGTATTCCGTCATCAACAGAACTTAGTTAACTCAGTCCAGTCTAATTCAGTTAATCCTGTTCAGTGTCTATTCAGATGGGAGTAGGATTTAGCACCGAGTGAACCCAAGAATGGGAACTCACTTGCCAGTAGCGGGTGTGATTCTTAGAAGTAATCCTTGTATTCCAAAACTACGTAGCCAGTTAAGGGTTGATGAGGTAGCTTAACCTGGCAATTGAGGGTCCCACCGTTCTTATTAGAGTACCTGACAGATGAGGGTCACTCACAGCTTGTCCTTACCAGTGGCGTGGTATTGGAACCCTTCCAATTAGGGTTACAAATTGGACCCCAACTCAGCTATATTGCTTTATTTGGGGCATGTCGGTTAGATGACTACTTTCCACAGTTACAGTTTCAGTCTCAGTAATAGTAGAGGTGGGCATAGTATGGTACGGTATGGTATGGTATTTTAAACTTCAGTATGGTAACTTCAGTTTTTGGTATCTAAAAGAATAATATCATTACCATACCAAATTAGTTCGGTATGGTTCAATATTTTTAAATTCGGTTTCGGTATTTTACGGTATGGTAATTCGGTAACCATACTTTATTTGATTTCTAATTACAGATATTCATATAAAAAAACTATAACTTTAAATTTTAAAAATGTCTCAATCACGTTAGGCTAACAACTATCTTTGTTAATTAATTACACAAAAATAATATTTCAATCACGATTGAATAGTTTGAGATGCAAACTCTGAACAACAGTACATAAACTTAAGCCTAGTACTCCTAAATAATAAGCTTCCCAAAAAATATATTTCTGAATAAAAGCTACTTTTGAGTTCAATTGGCTAATGGATGATATATGAATATATTTACAACAACAACAAACCCAATATATTCCCACATAGTGGGGTCTGGGGAGGGTAGAGTGTCGCAGTCCATACCACTACCTCTAATTATATTTAATAATCTTAAATATAATATATATATTATTAAAAAACGTTGGTGCGGTATATGGTATTTCGGTATTTATTGCATAAATATCAAATACCGTGCCAGATACCAAAGTAATTTAAAATTTTTACCAAATACCATAACATCCATACTGCGGTATAAAAAAATACAATTTCGTTCCGGTATTCGATATATACCATACCATGCCCACCCCTAAGTAATAGAACTCAGATAGTTCTACAGAACTTAGGACTTTCAGATATAGTCACTCATCTCAGTATGGAACTTAACTAGTTCCATCAAAACTTAAACTGTCAGACACAGTCGCTCAGTATCAGTTATATCAGTTATCGGTAACTCATTTTATCAGCATTCAGACTCAGTAGTCAGTATCATCACGAATTCAGTTACAGTCACTTATTCATGCATGTATTCCCACGTTCATGTTATACAGTCAGTTAGCATTGTTCATGCATTTGAACCCTTTGCATTCAGCCTACCTCACATGCATACTAGTACATTTAATTATACTAACGCATTTACGCTATGGTGTTTTATTCTATACCATAGGTTCAGAAGCACGAGCTCCAGAGCATCAGTAGCATTCCAGATTCCAGCAGTCAGATTTAGTAGTGAGTCCTCATCATTCGAGGATGTTATTAGTTGATTAGTTTATTATTTCAATACTTAGTTTATTTCAGCAGTTGGAGTTAGTTGGGGACATATCCCATCAACTCCTTACTCAGACAGTTCAGTTTTAGATGCTTTTCAGACTATTGTATGTTCAAACAGCTTACTTCAGTGTTGTTTTGGTATCGATATACCGTACTCTCAGATGTTATGTTTTATCAGTTTTGAACCTTATGGCCGTTCAGCCTTTATTTCTGCATTTATATAGTATATTATGTAGTGTTTTGGTACAGATATCAGTCATAGGTTAGCTTGTGGTCCTTTGGAGTCATGAGCACCGTGTAGCGTTCCGAATACCAGATTTGGGGCATTACATACACTCTCTTTCCTTCTTTTTAAAGATCAAACACCCACTTTTGAATATTTTTCCTCAACAATATATAATGATGAGGAAGAACACCAAGAATATTCAATTGTTGACCAATGTTGACCACAAGGCAAATGACCTCCAAATTTAAATTTTCTTGAATATCTAAGGTGTCTTTGCCAACCCAAACACAAATATCACAAAATCAGTCCAAATATGTCACAACCACAATAGCCCAAAATGTGACCCACCCTCAAATAACTTCGAACACAAGCTCAACAATGGTGGATGGTTCAAAACACCTCCGATTTAGCTCAAATCTTAGATCTAGACTCTATTAGTTCTAGGGAACAAGGATCTAGCACTAGAAACTCACAAAACACACAAAAAGAAAGCAGATCTAAGATCTAAAAATTTTTCCCAATGCAAAAACATGATACACCTCTTTTTTTTTTATTTTCAAATTTTTGGACACTTATTCTAGTGTTAGAAACAAGAATCTAAAACTTAAAACACACAAAAATCAAGTCTCAAAAATTGAAAAACCCTAAAAAAACATGAATAGTAACTTTTTTCTTTTTTCTTCTTCTTCACTTTTTTTAATTTTCAAGATAACAATCTCAAGATTGATTTTGTTGGAACAAAATCAAACCTTGCTCTTGATACCAAATGATAAGAGAATTACTTAAAGAGATGAATACTAAGAGAAAGAAGATAACAAGGAAATGCAATAAAGTAAGATAGATAGCTTGACATACGAAATTATAAGAAATATGAACCAAATAGTGTATCAAACGATAAGACCCCTAAGACCCACAATAACAACACCAAAATCTTATGGTGAACGTTAAGGGAATCAACTCCACCTTACAACCACCATTTCTAAGCAAGGATCAATAATGGCTTTTCCAAGCCCTACACTACTTGGCTTTTTCAAGACCTAAACTACACTCTCAAAGAGAGAAGAAAAAGTTTTTAAAATATCAATAATCAACTAATAAGAAAATAAGCCTAAAGAGTCTATTTATAGCTTATTACATAAAAGACCAAAATACCCTTAGTGAAAAGGGGCTCCTATAGAGTGTAAAGAAAAGATACGAAAAGACTAAAACACCCTTAATGAGTGTTTACACTCCAAGGTCTCCCATCCAATACTAAGTAGGTCCCTCATTCTTCTTCAAGCTTCAAAATGTGAAGCCTATTAGAACCCTTTGGTAGGCATTAACACAAGTCCCAAGCAATCTCCCAAACTTGGTTTTGCTCTATTGTAAGCTCAAAACGAGTCCTCCATGCATGTTCTTGTACCTTCAATATGACCAAAGCTTGAATCTTCATGTATAGGCCTCAAATGATGTTATCAAAAGGTATGATAGCCCTTTAGATCATATCATCAAAGAGCTACACTTTTCTATGTCGGTACTTATTTCTTTAATCAACTGTAGCAGCTTTGTGGTCGACTCCTGGATACTCACTATCCCTTCCTCAATAGCTTGAGCCTGTATTTAAGCTCTTTAATCTTTGTAGCTGCACAGGGTTAGACATAGATTTACTTACCTTGAGGGTATCAGGTCGGGTTTCGGTGGCTTTCTTTTTGCACCATTCATTGTGAAACAGAACATATCCCATGCTTACAAATATCTTGTAATCATACATGGCCGAAACTTCTACCACTAGATAAATAGAAAGATAAATTCCATAGTAAAGAAGGATTCTAGTGTTGAGCAGTACATATGGCAAGATGGCTGAGATGTGAGAGTTGGCAATACTTTTTAACATATATTCACGAATCCAGGTACTCCAATTGATTTTGTACCTTTTAATCAAGCAGTATAGGATGAAAACATTCTGATAAGTCATATTACTAAGTGAACCTTTTTGAGAAATTAAAGTGGTGGCAATGATGTGAGCCAAAATTCTGTGCTTAAAACTGAGGGATAGAGGACAAAAAATAGAATTATTCACATCAAGATCTGATACAACCTTCTTGGCTTCTTCAAAATTAACTTCAAAATTTTCCAGCCAAGTGCCATTTATGAAGGGAATGATTCCTAAAAATTTAGTGTCAAAAACTTTCTCAAATAGAAAATCATTGAGAATTATACTTGTTCGTAGTATCAGGGTTTCCAATTTGCCACTGTCTTAGGACATGCGAAGGTTTGCATAGAACATGCGAACATGGCCTTCAAAAACTTCTAAACCACATAAATGAAAAACCATAGGCAAATCTTGGGCTTTAAGGAATGCACTTACATTGCCATAGGACTCCTTTAATTGAGAGTGATTTATAATTCATCTGGGCACAATAGATCAATTTTGAAAGTAAAAAACTTCTATGTTTGAGTGCAAGTCCAAAACTTGTGCATGTTCTCTAGCGGAAGAGGGTTTATAAGAAAGGTCGGCGTTTCTTAAATAAGGAGTTAGGGCTTGTGACATTATTTTTTGGAGGCAGTTGACTGAAGGGAGTGGGAACAAGCTTCATCAGAGGACTCAAAGATGAGGACAACATTAAGGTTTTCAGAGAGATGGTCCAAATAGGGTTTAGAGAGGTTGGCCATTGACCGAGTTCTAGTCATTGATTAGAGATATAGAGATGAAAGGATATAAAAAAAAGAGAGAGAAGATGAGGCGGTGAAAGTTGAGGTAGGTACAGAGAACTGAGGTGATGATAGAGTGTTAGGAAGATAAAAAAGGTAAAAAGATGGTAATAATAAGGGAAGAGAAAAATAAGGCATGAAAGGGGTTGGGTGATAAAGGAAAAGAATTGAGTCAGCTGGTAAAATCTTGGATAAGAGATTTGTACACCAAAATAAAAAGGTTTAAACATTTAAAGATTATTTAAGCATAATACACCGAGTTTTTCCTTAAAAAACACAATCTTTCTTCTAGTAAGGGTTTTGTAAATATATCAGAAAGCTGATTTTCAGAATCAACAAATTGCAATGAGAAATCTCCACTTACTACTTGATCATGAATAAAATGATGTTTAAAGTCTATATGCTTGGCCCTAGATTAATGCACCGTATATTTGATAGACTAATAACACTAGTATTATCACACATGATAGGCACAAACTCAAAAGATAAATTAAAATCAATTGATGTATGATCCATAAGATTTGAGTACCATAATTTTTAATGGCTATGTATTCTGCTTGAGTATTTGATAAGGCGACTGAGGTTTGTTTTTTGCTAAGACATAAGATCAGGGAATTATCAAGAATCTTACACATTCCACTTGAACTTTTTCTGTCACTTTTGTCACCTACAAAATCAGCATTTGAATAGCCAACTAGATCAAAGTTTGAGGAGTGAGGATACCAAAGTATGATGTCTTGCGTTCTGATGAGATAATGAATGATTCTTTTATCGGCAGTCAAGTGGGAATCTTTGGGACCCGACTGGAACCTTTCACATTTGCATATGTTAAACATAATATCCGACCAACTTACAGTTAAGTAGAGTAGGGATCCAATTATTCCTTTGTATATTGTTTCATCAACATCCTTCCCGAATGTATCCAAATCCAGATTTGTTGAAGGACTCATTGGAGTTCCATAATATTTTTATTTTTCCATTCCAAATTTTTTTATGAGCTCCCTAGTGTACTTAGCTTGACTGATAAAGGTACCTTTAGTAGTTTGTTTGATCTGTAACCCTAAGAATAACGTGAGTTCTCCCACGAGGCTCATTTCAAACTCTCCTTTTATTAGATTTGCAAAATTCTCACACAAATAAACATTAGAGCTTCCAAATATAATATCATCAACATAAATTTTCACAATAAGTAAGTTGGAATCTAGTTTTTGAGTGAAGAGAGTAGTATCAATTTTTTCTCTTTGAAAATTGTTATTTAGCAGAAAAGTACTCAGCCTTTCATACGACCATAATGTTCTTTTGAAAGTCTGAACACATGATTTAGATAAGAAGAATTTTCAAAACCAGGAGGTTGCTTAACATAAACCTCTTCATGAATGTAGCCATTTAGAAAAGCACTTTTACATCTATTTGACACAGTTTAAAGCATTTGAATGCAGCAAAGACTAATAAAATTTGAATAGATTCTAACCTTGCTACAGGAGAAAAGATTTTATCATAGTTTATGCCTTTCTATTTAGAGTTGCCTTGAGCTATTAGTCTGGCTTTATTTTAGATAACCTTACCTTCCTCACTTAATTTATTTCTATAGACCTATCTGGTTCCGATAACTGAACAATTATTGGGTCTTTTAATGAGGTTCCAAACTTGAATTCGATCAAATTGTTCTAATTCATATTTCATAACATCAACCAAAACTTATCTTAAAGTGCCTCATCAACCTTTTTGGGCTCAATTTGAGAAACAAAAGCGACAAATACTTGCTTTCTTAATAAAGATCTTCTCTGCATCTTATTATTTGGATTTTTGATGATAAATTCATTCAAAAAACTTACATTTTGTCTCTATTCTCTGGGAACATTGGTTTTAGTTGATTCATCTGTGGGAGTTGACTCTAGATTAACTGTAGTCAACTCATCAATTAATTGATCAGGAGTTGTGTCTGCTTTGACTCCTAGCTGTAGATCATTTACCTGTTCTTCATCAAAACTTAAACTCATAGGGGAGTGGTTAGATTCATAAAATATGCATAGATTCTTCAATGCATAGAGTTCATTTATTGTAGGCTCTATAAGCATGACTAGTGGGAGAGTATCCAAGAAAAATACCTTCGTTACTTCATGGGTTGAATTTCCCTAATTTATTCTTACCATTGTGTGGATGAAACACTTGTATCCAAAAGGATAACAGTAACTATTATTAGGCTTTTTTCCTCTTCATAGCTCATAAGGAGTCTTTTTTAGAATTGGTTTGATGAGACATCTATTGATGATGTGACATGATATGCTTACTGCTTCTGCCCAAAAATGATATGGTAAGTTATGTTCTAGCATCATCGTTCTTGCAGTTTCTTGAAGAGAACAATTATTTTGCTCCACTACACCATTTTGTTGAGGAAATTGAGGGAATAAGAAGTTCTGAGAGTACCCATTTTGAGCACAGTATTCCTTAAAAGCTTTGTTTTTAAATTCTCCTCCATGATCCTTATAAACATAGGTGATAAAGTGCCCTGCTTCTCTCTGTACTCTCTTACAAAATATTTTAAAATTTATGAAAGCTTCATATTTATGAGCAAGAAATATTACCCACGTAAAATGAGAATAGTCATCAACAATAACAAAGGCATATTTTTTTCATCAATACTCGCAGTCTTGGTGGGCCCAAATAAATCCATATGATTATATGAAGGGGTTTGGTGGTAGTGACAATGTCTTTAACTTTGAATGATATCCGAGTCTTTTTACCAGTTGACAAGCATCACAGATCTGATCTTTTTCAAATATGAGTTTTGGCAGACGTTTCACCAGTTCAAGTCTAGAGAGTTTCTCG
The DNA here is from genome assembly GCF_002878395.1 of Capsicum annuum. Classification (NCBI taxonomy): domain Eukaryota; kingdom Viridiplantae; phylum Streptophyta; class Magnoliopsida; order Solanales; family Solanaceae; genus Capsicum; species Capsicum annuum. The sequence goes on along the minus strand of NC_061115.1, from coordinate 146,836,031 downwards.
ATGATATGCATACTGACATGCCTGAGCTTTTTGTGCCACAACTAAATGTCGTTGGTTTACACAGTGAGATAAGTTAGAGTAACAAAGTCGATATTATTTAGAACATAAATATTGTCAACACGTTCACCTATAAGAAAAATGTCTCTTTTTTCATGTTTGATGGAGCAGCTTTCAGCTTTGAAGGAGACTCCAAATCTTGTATCAACATAGTTGATTGATACCGACCAGGTTATGTTTGAGTCCATCTAGGAGATATACTTTAATGAGTTCGCATGAGGAGTTGAGCTTCACTGAGCCGACTCCAATGACTTCATCTTTGGTGTTGTCACCGAATCTAATTGATCCTTCTTCTATTTTCTTTAGAGAGCAAAAATTTTCTTTCTTTCTGGTCATATGTTTGGAACATCCACTATCTATGACCCATGTTTCTTTTCTATAGTTTTTGTAGATATATCCCTACAAAATAAGTAAATCAATTTTGTTTAGGTACCCAAGTGGTGTTGGGTCCTTGTGGGTTAGATGTATTTCCTTTGAGTCTCTAAATCCACACACCTTTAGATGTATGTCTACAACTGTGTTATTTGTGCCCTTTTTTACCACAGGTGTAGCAGATTAGTCGTCGAAAAGAAATGGATATTTTAGTCAATTAAACAAACTTGCTGAGGAACCTGATTTCATTTTAAAAGAGTTAGATATTATGGAATTGTGACTGGGTGGTTTTCTAATGCTATTTAATTGCATATTCACATCATCAAATTCTTCTTGAAGTAGGTCAATTTTAATTTGACATGCTTCAAGTTCAACTTGCCAGTTCATTCATTTCTCTTCAAGCTTTTGTTTTAACCTAGCTTCCCAGTTTTTCTTTTCTTGAGGAAGTTTATTATATTCATCAATAACCTTTTAAAGATCATCAGTAATCATATTAAGATTTATTTCAAGAATGCTGTAATTATGACAATTGTGGGGTCTTACCTTGCTTGATTCATCTTTTGCCAAGAAGCACATATTGGTCGCTTTTATTTCTTCTTCAGTTTTATCTTCATCACTCCAAGCCCTAAAGTTTTTATTTCTTCTTTGTGATCTTCTTCTCAATTTTGGGAAGTTTTGTTTAATATGACCAGCCTTTCCACAGTAGTAACAACGATCATCATTCCTTATTCATTATTTTTGACCCCTTGGGGTCTATACTACCTTTGTTTCAAGATCTCCCTTACTCCATAATTTATGAAAGCCATTCCTCACTATCGACCTCTTCCAGGGATTCTTCTTCTCCAGTTATTACACCATTGAAGGCCACTGGTTTCTTCTTTTCTTCCTTGTTATACCTTTTGATATAATTTCATTCATAGGTAATAAGATTACCTTTTACTTCATCATAGGTCATGTTATCAATATCCCTGTCTTCTAGAATGGCGAATCTGGTTTCCCATAATTTGGGGAGGTTTTTAACAAGCTTTTAGACTTACAAACTATGTAGATAAATCATCCCTAATGATTTTAGCTCATATATAATTTTACTGAATCTGGAAAACATTGAATCCTTGCTTTCATTTTCTTCCATTTTGAATAGCTCGTACTCATTGACCAGAGTACTAATTTTGCCTTTTTGACTTTGGTGGTTCCTTCATAGATTACTTCCAATTTGTACCACATTTCTTTTGTGGTTTCACAGGTTGATATATTTTCATATTCTTCTCCGCTCATTGCACAAAGGAGTAAATTTATAACTCTTGCATTAGTTTAAATTACCGTTTGTTGTTCTTCAGTGACTTCAAAATTTTACAAGTCCTCCATGTTAGTACTACTTGATTCCTTGTCCTTTTGTTTTTCTTTGAGTCCTGGAATGGGCTTTAGTCCCTTCGTAGTGATAACCCATGCTTGAACGTTATTTGATTGAACAAAGATTCTAAATCTGTTCTTTCAGTAGGAGTAGTGTTGTCCATTAAAGTATGGTGGTCTTATGGAAGAGTGACCGTCTTGAAGGAGAGCCCTTGGAATCTGATAGTTTGTCATTGGATTTTTTTCTAAGCAACACTGTAAGCGAGACCTTCTCTGATTCTAATTGAAAATCAAGAGAGGAGAGGGGTGAATTAAAATTTTATTGAGTCGACTGGTCAAGCTTGATAGTTGAATCACTTGTAAATAGATATATCTAAACAAAATAGAGTTAGGATTAACTAAGAAAATACATACGTAAGTAATAAAGTAAAGTGTAACACCCTGGGTTTGGGACGCTTAGAAAATTTCCTGGATTTCTGGATTCTGGATATCATACAACTGGTGGTTACCAGTCGCATGATGGGGTACATTTGGTATGTTCTTGGTTGTATGCTAACTAGTATTGGTTGATGGATTAGATCATTTTTTGGAATGGGTACGACTTAGTTTGTATGAGTCGTATGGTTGGTGATGGGTCATATGATTTGGGTTTTTCCTTTACTTAATTTGAGACTTAGTAACCTAAGTTAGATCTAAGTATGAGTTTCTCGCCATGAGCCATAACATAGGGTACGAGTCATGCCACTGACTCATATAGAAGACAGTGATCTAACCTCCTCAGATTCTATTCTGCCAGGGATACGATTTAGGGGTACTGATTATATGGTCGGGTACGACTTGGGTTAGGTAAGTCATATGGTAGATGGTGTTGGGGAAAAGGGGGATTCCTAAGGTACGAGTAATGTTTACCACTCATATTGGAGGGTACGACTAGTATGGGTAGTCGTACCATATGACAAGAATATTAAGCAGTTTAAGTTGGGGGAAATTTGGACAATTTCCCTCTTAACCTCTTAAGGACCCATGACTTATATCACTATTGAGACATCATTTACCCTATTATTCTAATCTTAAACACTTAGAAATACTCTCTAATTCTCTCTAAGACTCTTGGGTAAAGAAAGGCTAGGGTTTCATCCAGAGGATCAATTTGGGACTTGTACGAGTGATTTCTCTCCATCATCTTTGTTACCTAAGGCATTTACTCCTCCCTCACTTTTACTTCCAACTGAAGTTATATTTTATACAATGTTTTCATGGCATGATTATTATATGGTTTTGGGGCTTTCAAATATATGTTGGGGTTTTGGTATTAAATGCTTGGTTATGATTTTTCCAATGTTTTAATTATATAATTACATGCTTTAATGGTGGTTTGGACAATTGGTTGCATGGAAATGGTTAATTGGTAATAGAAATTAGTTTTGGAAATACTATGTCCCCAATATGTTTGATAGAATGCCTATGATAATGCTTTTACTATATTATTGGACTTTAATGAAACTATTCCACGGTATGGTTTGGTAATAGAACCCTAAATGGTTTAAAATAATTAAATGATAAGGTTTGGTGGTCATGGTTATGGTTAATTAAACTTTCTTTTGGGGTACAAGGAAACCCCCGAAGTAAACATAGTAACCCATCTTCGATCGGCTATATCCCCATGCTATGCAGGAACCAACCATTTTACTCCTCCTACTTTGTAATCGAATTTAGCATTAGCTATTAGATTGAAGTGGTGAACTTCCATTGTCCGGAAGTCTCTATTTCATATCATGGATGTCTTTACATACTTGGTTTATTTTATGGATATGGTTTTGGCTATGGTTGGGGGCATGCCCCAATCGAATATTATTTTTCTTTTTGTTAGAGGCTAGTGTGACTACTATGGGTTAGAATGGGTGGGATCATTATTGGTGTCAACCTTAGTATTGGCATTGGTATTGGGGCTGATATTATTGGACTGAATTTATGATTGTTCCATCCTTTTATGTTATGCTATGGGTATAAACTTGGTTTTTATATTGGTTTGGTTATGGTTATTGGTTGGTAATAGATAATTGGACTTGGTTGGGTTGGTCACGAGTATATACTTATCCCAGAGTGTTATATCATAGTAAACATTATCTTGTTACTTATTTGGAATCTATTCGACTCAGGGTATGTATTTATATGGTTGGGTTGGGTATTGGGAGTGGTCCCAGTCCTTGTTGGACTTGGGGATTCCTATTATGATAAGGCCCTGAGTTCGGTCATGTCAAGTTGGTATCAAAGGTTTAGGTTCATGGTCAATTAGGAGTCCAAAAGTCGTGTCGAGTAGAGTCTCTTTTAAGGGTGTATAGCACGCCACACTCATAAGGGAGAGGCTACAAAACATTTAGGAATGTTTCACTTTCTTGGTGTTCTATTTTTAAACTTAGTCTAAGTCCTAGAATCTTCTCTAATCCTGGTTTGTTCTCTTTTCAGATCATGCCTTAATGATCTGAGATCAAGGTAACTTTTCTGTCCCAACTGAGGACAATATTAAAGAGACACATACTACTCAGGGGATCTATGATTGGTCTAGGGGTCCAGTCCCTAATATTTTTAGAGTTCTATCGATCACTGCTAGTCCTCTTTAGGGTGAGGTAACTAATGTGGAATTTTGTCAATCGATTCATGTTATTTCTTAGTTGGTTACTGGTCAAGTTGAATGGGATGCATTATTTTTTTTTCTGCTGAGGCCACAAATATTGACCAATTTATAAAGATGAATCCTTTTACTTTTACCGATGTGAAGGTAGAGGAGGATCCTCAGGGTTTCTTGGTTAAAACAGAGAAAATCTTCAGGGTGATGCAGGCTACGAATATGGAAGGGGCAAATTTTATTGCTTATCAACTTAAAGATGTGGTGTACCAATGGTATGAGGAGTGAGATAGGGTGAGAGGTAATGTTGAGGAGTCGACTTTGTGGGAGACTTTCTCTAATGCTTTTCTAAACTACTTCTTTCCTCAAGAGTTGAGGGAAGCAAAGACAGAGCAATTTGTTAATCTGAGATAAAGGACTTGTCAAGGAATATCCCTTAAAATTTCATCAGATGTCAAGGTATTCTTTGAAATTGGTGTCTGATATACGAGTAATGATGAGAAATTTCACTTTTGAACTGTCTCGGGATTTAATCCTTGAAAGCAAGACTGTATTGCTAATCAAGGATATGGATATTTCTATGTTGGTGGTTCATATACAGCAGGTGGGGGAGAAAAAAGGAAATAAATTGAGTTTGGGGAAAGGCAGGGTAAAGAGTTTAGGTCATCTGAATATGGTGGCGCTCAACAACAAGGTAGTCAGGATGACAGTAAGTGGCCAAATAAGAAATGGGTGATAGGCGTCAGCAGGGTGGTGATAATTTCTGAATACATGGTGCCCAATCTCAAGTGAGTGAGGCTCCGTCGGCCTTATTATACCATTTTTGTTGGTTCTATGGTAAGTTGCACAGGGGTTTCTATGATGAGGGGAGGAATAGGTGTTTTAAATGTTGTCAGCCAGGCCATATGCTTAGAAACAGTCCAGTTGGTAAGGATGCTTTGGGAGCGAGTAAGGATCCGGTTGCTTCATCTTCTACTCCTGCACCAAAGGGTGCTGCTTCTGTATCTATTTCTACTTTCGGTAACAGCGCAGGTCAGAATAGGTTATATGCTCTTGCTACTCGATAGGAATCTGAGGCTTCACCTGATGTCGTTACTGGTACGTTACAACTTTTTCATCGTAATGTGTATTGTTTGCTTGATTTGAGGTCCACTCTCTCTTATGTGACCCCATTTGTGGCTGTGTATTTTGGTTTTAATCCCAAGGTTATTTCAGATCCTTTTTCTATTTCTACCTCGGTAGGTGACTCTGTGGTTGTTAAAAGAGTCTATAGGGTGTGTGTGGTATTTGTTAGTCGTAGGAAGACTTTGGCGAATTTATTTCAACTTGATATAGTGGATTTTGATATTATTCTGGGGATGGATTGGTTACATTATTGTTATGCATCCTTAGATTGTCAAACCCGTAAGGTTGTCTTTAGGTTCCATGGTGAATCAGTTATTGAGTGGGAGGGTGGTTCCCTAGATCCTAGGGGGAGGTTTATGTCTTATCTTAGAGCTCAAAGATTAATCTCCAAAGAGTGTCTCTATTATCTGGTCTGGGTTAAAGATTCTACTCGGAAGGTCTTTCTTTACATTCGGTTTCGATTATGAATTAGTTCCCCGAGGTCTTTCTGGATGATTTTTTAATGTTCCTCCAGATAGAGAGATTGAGTTTGGTATTGATTTGGTTTTGGACACTCATTTAATATCTATTCCTCCTTATAGAATGGCTCCGACTGAGTTGAGAGAACTCAAGAAGCAACTTAAGGATTTTTTGGATAAGGGTTTCATCCATCCTAGTATATCTCCATGGGGTGTACCGGTGTTATTCGTATAAAATAAAGATGGTTCCCTTCAAATTTACATTGACTATCGGTAATGAATAAGGTAATAGTTAAGAATAAGTATCCTCTCCCAAGGATAGATGACTTGTTTGATCAGTTGCAAGGTGCCAAATTTATTTCTAAGATAGATCTTGGTTTGGGTATCATCAGCTTAATATTAGGGAGGAGGATATTCCTAAGATGGTTTTTCATACTCGGTACGGGCACTTTGTATTCCTAGTGATGTCATTTGGTTTAACTAATGCCCCGACAACATTTATGGATTTGATGAACAGGGTTTTTAGGCAGTTTCTGGATTTTCTTATCATTGTGTTTATTGATGACATCTTGATGTATTCTAAAAGTGAGGTGGATTATGCTAATCACTTCTGTGTGGTATTGCAGACCTTAAAGGAGCTGTAGTTATATGCTAAATTCTCCAAGTGTGAGTTTTAGTTGAACGTTGTGACTTTTCTTGGTCATATTATTTCCAGTGAGGGGATCATGGTGGATCCACAAATGGTGGTTGTAGTTAAAAGAAGGCCTATACCCATGACTCCAACCGACATTCGGAGCTTCTTATTTTTGGCTGGGTATTATAGGTGGTTCGTGGAAAGTTTCTCAAAGATAGCTGCCCTATTGACTAAGTTGACTCAGAAGAATGGAAAGCTTTCTTGGTCGAATGCTTGTGTGGGAAGTTTCGAGAAGCTTAAGGATAAGCTAACTTCGGCTTTGGTTTTGACATTACTTAAAGGTAATAAGGGGTTTGTGGTTTATTATGATGCATCCTGGGTAGGACTTGGTTGCATTTTGATGTAACATGGGAAGATGATTGCCTATGCTTCTAGGAAGTTGAAGGTACATGAGAAGAATTATCCTACTTATGATTTGAAGCTTTTTGCGGTGGTTTTTGCTTTGAAAATTTGGCAGCATTATTTGTATGTAGTGCACGTGGATATCTTTTCTGATCATAAGAGTCTAAAGTATGTGTTCACTTAGAAAGAGCTAAATCTCTGGCAAAGAAGATGGTTGGAGCTTCTCAAGGACTATGATATGAGTATTCACTACCACTTAGGTAAGGCTAACATGGTTGATGATGCTCTTAGCATGTTGTCCATGGGGTGTTTAGCTCATGTGGATAAGGAGAAGCAGGAATTGGTGAAGGATATTCACCGCTTGAATAATCTTAGAGTTCATCTCTTAGACTCCAATGATGGTGGTGTGATGGTACAGGAAGTGATTCGGTTATCTCTTAGTGCTGAGATCAAGAAAAAACAAATGCTAGATCTTATCTTGATCAAAATCAAGGATGATTTAGGTGGGAAAAAGGTGATGGTATTTGAGATTAGTAGTGATGGTACCCTACAATACCAAGGGAGGTTATGTGTTTCTGACATCGATTGTTTGCAACAAAGGGTTTTGGCTGAGGCGCATGAATTGCGCTATGTTGTTTATGTCGGTTCGACAAAAATGTATCATGATCTAAAGGGTATGTATTGGTTGAATGGTATGAAGAGGGATATGGCTGATGTTGTGCCAAATGCATGGTGTGCCAGCACGTCAAAGTTGCGCACATGAGTCCTGGAGGATTATATCAGGAAATTGAGTTTCCTGAATGGAAATAGGAAGTATTCAATATGGATTTCGTTACCAATCTTCCTTGGTCTCAAAATCAACTTGATTTGATTTGGATCATCGTTGATCGAATGACAAAGTCCGCTCACTTTTTACCGGTACGGACTAACTTTTTGGCTGGGGACTATGTGCGGTTGTATCTTTATGAGATTGTAAAGCTACATGGGGTACCTATTTCAATTATCTCTGATCGTGGTACGTAATTTTTATCTCACTTCTAACAGTCTTTTCAAAAGGGGTTGGGTACTAAGGTTAGTCTAAGTACTGCTTTTCATCCGCAGATGGATGGGCAAGCAGAGAGGACTATTCAGACATTGGAGGACATTCTTCGTGCATGTGCGATTGATTACGGTGGTAATTGGGTTGAGCATTTACCTTTGGTAGGGTTTTCTTACAACAATAACTATTATTCTAGCATTGGTATGGCCCTTTTTTAGGCATTGTATGGTAGGAGGTGTAGATCTCTTATTGGATGGTTTGAGCTTTGTGACACAGATATGTTCGATCCAAATTTGGTTCATCAGGCTATGAAAAAGGTGAAGGTTATTCAAGATAGGCTTAAGGCTTCCCAAAGTCGCCAAAAGTCCTATGCGGATGTAAGGTGTAGAGACTTGGAATTTGAGGTTGGGGATAAGGTATTCCTAAAGGTATCTCCCATGAAGAAAGTGATGCAGTTTGGTAAAAAGGGAAAGCTCAGTCCCCGATTTGTTGGTCCTTATGCGGTTTTGTGAAGGGTTGGTAATGCGGTGTATGAATTGGAGTTACCTTCTAGTTTGAGCTCCATTCATCCGGCATTTCATGTCTCTATGTTGATATAGTGTCTTGGTCATCCTTCTTCGGTGGTTCCTTGGGAAGGATTGGATCTCTTGAATTCTCTGTCTTATCAAGAGGTCTCAGTTGAGATATTGGATCGGCAGGTTTGTCTGTTACGAACCAAGGACATGGTCTCGATTAAGGTTCTATGGTGGAACCACAAGGTAGAAGAGGCTACATGGGAAGCGGAGGCGGACATGAAGTCCAAATATCTATATTTGTTTTCTACTCCAGATATTCGTGTGGGAAGTATGCGTTTTTGTTCACATCTCTGTTTTCTAATTTAGATAAAGGTTGGATTGATATTTGATAATGCAAATGAATCATGCTTGTATTTAACCTACCTTGTTCGTCATTCGAGGATGAATGATCCTAGCGGGGGTGACTAAAACACCCTGGGTTTGGGATCCTTAGAAAATTTCTAGGATTTCTAGATTTTGGACATCATACGACTTGTCGGTAACCGTCATATGATGGGTTCCAGTTGGTATGATCTGAGTCGTATGCTAACCAGTGTTGGTTGGCGGATTAAATTGGTTTCTAAAATTGGTACGACTTGGTTGGTACAAGTTGTATAGTTGGTGACAGGTTGTATGGTTTAGGTTTTTACTTTACTTAATCGGAGACTTAGTAACTTAAATTAGATCTGAGTACGAGTGACTCACCATGAGCTATAATATAGGGTACGAGTCGTACTGCTGACTCATATGAAAGAAAGTGATCAAACCTTCTTTGATTCTATTCTTCCAGGGATACAGTTTAGGGGTACTGATCGTATGGTTGGGTAAGTCGTATGGTGTACAGTGTTGGGTTCAAGAGGAAGGCCTAGGGTATGAGTGGTGGGTACCACTCATATTAGAGGGTACTACTGGTATGGGTAGTCGTACCATCTGATAGAAATTTTAAGCAGTTTAAGTTGGGGGTAATATGGATATTTCCCCACTTAACATCTTAAGGACCCACGACTTATATCACTATTGGGACTATATTTACCCTATTCTTAAACACTTAGAAACACTCTTTAATTCTCTCTAAGGATCTTGGGTAAAGGAAGGCTAGGGTTTCATCTAGAGGATCAATTTGGGACTTGTACGAGTGATTTCTCTCCATCATCTTGGTAATCTAGGGGGTGTACTCCTTCCTCATTGTTAGTTCCAACTAAAGGCATGTTTTATATAATGTTTTCATGGCTTGATTATTATATGGTTTTAGGGTTTTCAAATATATATTAGGGTTTTGGTATTAAATGTTTGGTTATGGTTTTTCCTATGTTTTAATTATGTAATTACATGCGTTAATGGTGGTTTAGACAATTGGTTGCATAGGAATGGTTAATTGGTAATGGAAATTGATTTTTGAAACACTATGCCTCCAACATGTTTGATAGAATGCCTATGATAATGCTTGTATTATATTATTGGTTTTTAATGGAACTATTGCATGGTATGATTTGGTAATGGAACCCTAAATGGTATAAATAGTTTGGAATGATTAAATGGTAAGGTTTGGTGGTCATGGTTATGGTTAATTTAACTTCTTTTGGGGTACAAGGAAATCTCCCAAGTAAACATGGTAATGAACATCTTGTGGGGTACATGGGATTCCCAAACAAACTTAATAATGGAACACTTATAGGGTACATGGGATTCCCTAAGTTAACTTGATAATGTAATCTATGGGTACATGAGAATCCCTTTACATAAAAAGGTTGGCTAAGGACATTGCTTGCAAGCTATAGTCGATATGACGATACCACTACTTATAGCCTTTGGTTGATAATAATGGAATAATGGTTTGGTTGGATGGTAATACTTTTAATTGGGAAATAATGGCGGGGTGATAGCTAATCGTGAAGGTGCGAGTCCAATGAACGAACACTGAAAATTTATGTTTGCCGACATGAGGGTTGTCATAGCGACCATATATGATACTATGAGGTACATAGGAATCCTCTAAGTACACTGTACATATGTATCATGGAGAGCGAAGGGTACTCGAGAATTCTCTACTCTTATGGTATCTCCGGTTCGTGCGGCTGCACCCACCAGGGCTCACTCAGGGGTTACGATGGACCCATATAACCCGTGGGTGATTCTAGGACAGTTAAGCTACACATACCCAGGTTAATGGATTTAAAGGCAGGCTAAACCCGACTCCCTTTCCTGGCATGATTATATATATATATATGTATGGTTTATATGCATATGGTTGGTTTACTTGGTTTTACTAGATTGCATTATTTTATCCTTATCCTGAGTTCATGCTAGCGTTCACCTGCTAACCCATCTTCGGGTGGCTGTATCCCTACGCGATGCAGGAACCGACCGTTCTACTCCTCCTGCTTAGTGATTATATTCAGGATCATCTATTGGATTAAAGTGGTGAGCTTTCATATTCTGGAAGGATCCATTTCATATCATGGATGTCTTTACATACTCAGTTTATTTTATAGATATCGGTTTTGGCTATGGTTGGGGGCATTTCACAATAGGATATTGTTTTTCTTTTGGTTAGAGGCTTGTGTGATTACTATGAGTTGGAATAGGTGGGATCGGTATTGGTGTCTGCCTTAGTATTAGTATTGATATTGGGCCTGATACTGTTCGATTGAATTTATGATTGTTCCATCCTTTTATGTTATGCTATGGACATAAACTTGGTTTTTATATTGGTTTGGTTATAGTTATTGGTTGGCAATGGATGGTTGGACTTGGTTGGGTTGGTCACGGTTATGGACCTATCCTAGAGTCTGGTATCATAGTAAACGTTATCTTGTTACATGTTTGTAATCCATTCAACTCAGGGTATGCGTTTAGATGGTTGGGTTAGGTATCAGGGGTGGTCCCCAGTCCTTGTTGGACTTGGGATGCCCATTACAACAAGGCCCCAGGTTGTGTTGTATCATAAAGAATAATAATTTATCCTGGTTCGGAACACCAATGTGGTGCCTATTTTCAGTTCCCTTGAGTTTTAAGAGTTTTCTTTGAATCTTTCAAAATCGAGACGGTATACAGATGTGGAAAAACAAGTTCTGAAGCTTATTATGATATTCAGATCTTATGACACAACCTCAATTGGCATAACTACATTGACTCGATCTTTCTTTTGTAACTATTGTAAACAAGAGAGTACAAAGATTTATCAAGACTAAAATTGAGACATACTTAAGATTTTCTGTGAAGTTGCGTGCTGTCTTCTATCTCCAGTCTTTTCTTTTATATCATTCAGCTGCTTTTGATTCTTTCCTTCATAAGAAGACCCAAGGAATTTCTTCTCAATCAAGGATTTGAATTGATTCCTTGATTGAAGGATGACACCATGTGGTATGTTCATATCATATATGTCCATACGTGGTGCAACCTTCTTTTCTAACAGCCATACATGTTCATATCAGATATGTCCATGTAGAGGGTGTGATCTTCTTCATTTTGCCTTACCGTGAGAGATGTTGTGGGGATTGATTTTCAATCATCTTCCTGATACTTAGGGATCTAGTGAGATCTTTGTTTGATGTGCTTCCCTATTCAACGTCGGTTCCTTTGTGACTGGATACTACTTACCTTGCGCAAGATATTCTTCCATCCTTAGAGATCTTCTGTATCCTTATTGTATCCTTCAGTATCCTTCAATTTTGTCAATTATTAATTTGCCATTATTAAAAGATATTACGTTGATATGGGAAGCTAACACTATCAACATAGGTTTTATTTGTATGAACTAAGTTATGCCTTGTAAGGTAGAATTTGGGGGCTATGTACTTTTTAAGAAATAACTGACTGGACTTGTGGCTTTGTCAGCATAAGTTGTTTGTAAGACATTACTTATGGGTTATAAGATGAAATTTTGCCTATAATAAGTTGAAAAAATTACATATTATAGACAAAATATTATATTAATTACATGATATGGTTAATGTTTTAAACAATTATAATTCATAGTTATTTGCTAGTTAAAAGTCAGTTTTTTTGTGGGCCCTATATACAAATATATTCAGATTTGTATATATCAATTTTCTCTCTCATATATTTATTTTTGGTATTTTCTTTCTATTCTCTCTCTATCCTATTGACTCAAAAAAGGCAACAATGGAATATCAAAACACAAGATTTTTTATGATATCTTCTTCAACTATTTTTTCCTTAATTTTCTCTCAAAATCACTCTAATATCCTTGATTTTAAATTAAAGAAACGACAACATTGACAACTCATAATACATGATTATTCAAGAGTTCTTCTTCAACTTTTTTCTCCTTATTTTTCTCTCAAAGTCACTCTAATGTCACAAAATATAATCCTTGATTTTTCTGTGATAAATCATTTTTGCAGATTTCACCACAAAAAAATAGTTTAGGATATTTATTGACATTAGATTTAATTTTTTAATTTTTTTTTTTATATATTATGTCTGCTAGTCATTAAATTTTTTCGTTGTTCATATATTTTACAAGAAAATAGAAAAGGGGGAGCACTCCCCCATTTTTATAATTTTTTTATTTTTGTGTATTTTTATTTTATAATATAAATTTTATATATTATGTAAGTCACTCCTCCATTTTTTTTATGGATGATTTATCAAAAAAAAAAGGAAAGAATTTTGCATCTTCTAACAAGGCGGAAAGGAAAAAATATTTTAAGGTATCTAAATCTAAAAGGAGAAGCAATGAAGTTGACAATGATTACGAGGTTTTTTTGTATATATTCTCATGAAACAGAATTGTTGGTCAATATACATTTTTCTTTCAATATATGTAGATACGTATACTTTTTTTTGTAGAATAATACATGCATATATATATATATACAGAGTTAGAGTGTATGTATGTATATACAATTTGTATTTTTGATATATGTATGTACAATTTACATATATGTATATACAGTTTTCACATATACATTTTGAATAATAATGCATATGCAAATATATACAGTTTTAGAGTGCATATATGTATTTACATTCAAATTTGTTATTATGTAAAACATTCAAATTTGTATATACAGATATAAAAACAACAGACATACAAATAATAAACATATATGTATATGTTTATTTCGTTTGCATATATGTATATATAGATATACAAACAACATATATACAAATATGTATATTTCGTTTACAAACAACATTCAAATTTGTATATACAGATATACAAACAACAAATATATAAACAATAAACAACAATTTTGATTTGAATATATGTATATTTCATTTGCAATATCGTTTACAAATAATAATCAAATTTGAATTACAGATTATAAACAACAATTATACAAATAATAAACAACAGTTTTGATTTGAATATATGTATACTTCATTTCCATATATGTATATATAGATATACAAATAACAGATATACAAATATCAAATTTATATAAACTAATAAATAGATATACAAACAATAGATATACAAATAATAAAAACAATCTTTGTAACCTTTAAAACAGATATACAAGTACAATTATACACTTATGTTAACAGATATACAGAAATTCGAATATACTATCAATAGATTTACATAAAAAAATATTAAAAGACTGTCAATATGTATATTATGAAATATGCAGTAGAGTAATGAATAAATATATCACACAAATTGCAATTACAAATGGGATTTAGAAAAGAAAAAAAAAACTAACACAAATAAGGATTATAACCTTTTAACTTCTGTGAAAAAAAATTCAAAATTACGAAAATAAAAATTGAATATGAAAATTGAAACACAAAATTACAATTGAAGTTATAGTATACAAAAATAATAGTAATTGCAAAATTGATAATTGGAAAGTGTTTGAAGTTTATATTGTGCATTCAATTTCAAAAATCTAATTCAAACCAATAATAAAATTGTTTTTCATTATATTGAAACAGAATCAATTTTTATTGCGTATTAGATTTAAAAAAGGATTTCAGTAAATAAATTCAAGTAAAAAAATAATTTGCGTAAATCGTATATGCCAGAATTTTGTATGCACGAATTACCAACTTTCTCCTGTAGATCATAATTTTTTTTAAACAAAATTATCAACTTTTGAGGGAGTAATTAACACATAAATTCATATTTATTGATCTATTATATGAGAGAAATAAATGGAAAGTTGGAGAAGATTAAGGACATTTATTACATTAAAATTTTCTTTTTTATTTCTTTTTGCTATTATGGACTTTTCCTTCTTTTTTGTATATATATCTATAATATATTAAAAGTGTGAAAACCCTTAGAAAAGTGATTTGAACTTTTTGCCCTTCATTAAAAAGACTCTTCTTTAGACAAAATTGACTTTTCACTATTTTTTTAATTTATTATTTAATTATTATTTTTTATATTAACTAGACTTCCTAAAATATATGGGACTCCTAAAATATACAGTAGGAGAATTAGTTAATATCTTCCTAGACTTCCTAAAATATATGAAACTTCTAAAATATATGGTAAGAGAATTAATTAATATTTTTCTTTCTACTATTCAATTAGAAAAATACACCTAAAATAGGATATTGAGATGTACGTTAAACTAGAGAACAAACTTGTTTGCCTTGTCTCCAAAAGATGTTGAATTTAATTATTTTATTCATATTTATTATTTAAACAAATATCCTATTTAGTGTAACGTTTGAACTCAATAAAATAAGGTACACGCGCGAGACGCGTACACCTAAACTAGTATATACATAAAACTATCATTTATTTTGTCTATGAATTGCAAATATAAAATTTAGACTAGAAAATTAGTTATAAATACTCTAATGAGACTATATGTGAATTTTTTCCTTGTAGGAATTAGGCCACATAACTTGTTTTGCCTTGTAAAATATAACTTCTATAACATTATGATATGAAATATAATTTTTTACATTGTGATTTTTTTTTCAATGTCAGAGATTTTTTTCAGCAATATTTTATTACTTAAAATTTTTGAATGACAAAAATAAAGATTACCAAAATACTTGGCAAAAATTAAAGACCACCCAAAATAAGGGTGCGAATGACCCTATCTTTTTTCGTTGGTTCTGAATGAAATTCATAAACTAGGCCTCGTGTTTATTCCTGTTGGCCTAATTGATTAATGAATTTTTTTACTAAAAATTACACAAATACATAACTTATGTTTCCAATGTTATAAAAAATCCCAACTCCCTAAACAACAACAACAACAAATCCAGTATATTCCCACCTAGTGGGGTCTGGGGAAGGTAGAATGTACGTAGTCCATACCACTACCTCTAAAGAAGTAGAGAGACTGTTTCCGATAGACCCCCGGCTCAAGACACAGGACAATATACAAAAATATTCAAAGCATGAAACATGATAAAACTAACATAGATACAACATCCACAAAAGTAATGTACGATACCAAACAAAAGACACCAAAACCCTTCCAACTACGGACTACGATTCATCCACCCACCTTATCCCTCTATCCTAGTGTTTTTCCTCCAAACCTTCCTATCCAGGGTCATGTCCTCAGTGAGACGTAACTGCTCCATGTCACGTCTAATCACTTCTCTCTAGTATTTCTTCGGTCTACCCCTACCCCGCTTGAAACCATCTAACACAAGTCTCTCACACCTACGAACTGGGGCATCCGTGCCCCTTCTCATCACATGACTAAACCATCTCAACCTCACTTCCCGTATTTTTTCCTCCACCGGTACCACTCTCACCTTCTCTCGACTAATCTTATTCCTAACCCTGTCAACCCTTGTAAGACCACACATCCAACGCAACATCCTCATTTCCACCACCTTCAACTTTTAGATATGGAAAGTCTTAACTAACCAACACTCCGCTCCGTACAACATAGTTGGCCGGACTGCAACTCTATAGAATTTGCCTTTAAGCTTGGGAGGTACCTTCTTATCGCATAAAATCCCCGAAGCGCGCCTCCATTTCATCCAACCTGCCCCAATACGGTGCGATACATCCTCATCTATCTCTCCATTTCCCTGGATCGTAGACCCAAGATACTTAAAACTATCCCTCTTGCAAACTGCCTGAGAGTCCAACTTCACCATCACCTCCTCCTCTTGCCTCGAGTCACTAAACTTACACTCCAAATACTCCATCTTGGTCCTACTCAATCTGAAACCTTTAGACTCCAGAGTTTGTCTCCAAACCTCCAGCTTATCATTAACACCTTGCCGCCACTCATCAATCAAAACTACATCATCCGCAAAAAGCATATACCAAGGCACCTCGCCTTGTAAACTCCGCATCAGCGCATCCATCACCACGGCAAATAAGAACGGATTAAGAGCTGATCCCTGATGCAACACTGTTAAGACCAGAAAGTGCTCAGAATCTCCTCCCACCGTCCTTACTCGAGTCTTCATCCCTTCATACATATCCTTAATCTCTCTAATGTACGCTACAGGAACCCCCATCGCCTCCAAGTATCTCCAAAGAACCTCCCTAGGGACCTTGTCATACGCCTTTTCCAAGTCAATAAACACCATGTGAAGATCTCTCTTTCTCTCTCTATACTGTTCTACCAGTCTCTGCACAAGGTGAATTGCCTCAGTCGTCGAGCGACCAGGCATAAATCCAAATTGATTCTCCGAAATAGACACAATATTTTTCAACCTCCACTCCACCACCCTCTCCCAAATCTTCATCGTGTGACTCAACAACTTAATACCCCGGTAGTTGTTGCAACTCTGAATGTCACCCTTATTCTTATATAGAGGAATCATCGTGCTACATCTCCACGCCTCAGGCATCTTCGCGGACTTGAAAATGTTGTTAAACAGGTTGGTCAGCCACCTTAACCCAGCCACGCTAGAAAACTTTCAAAAATCCACCGAAATATATTATGTTTATTAATAGGGAGAGAGAGTAAAGTAATTAAAAAAGTGGGAGAGAGTGTAATTAGTTCCAAAAGAGTTGGTATTTATGTTATTCATACTTTTTTTTTTTTTTTTATGAATATTAGATTGGTAATTGCAATTCACAACGGTATCTTTTAGATTGTATTACATAGCAATAGATTTTTAACAAAGTCTAGCAAGATAATTAAATAAATAAAAAATATTCTTTTATTTTATATAAAAAGGTATCTCTAAAGAAAGTAATCGGTAAATAATAGGATATCAATCACCCCTAAAATCTCTCTAAAAACAGTTTGCTCCTAATTTACTCATTCATATTAACATACAGATTAACCTTGCTCCTTTTTCTTCTTGATCGAGTGCAAACTTCTTTTTTCTCCAAAAATCAGAAATAAAATTTTGAGTGAAACCCAGTATTATTGATATATCTTCAAAAAAAATTCATCAAAATACAAATTTTAATTTATCATAAACAGTTTCTAGTTTGTAATACTTTTTCTGGTGTATGAAATGTGTATATAAACGATTTTCATATGGATAAGTTATATAAATTATTTAGTGGATTTTAAATGATTCACCATTTTCATATACTAAAAACTGATTTCACACACTTTTTTATTTTGTATAAATGTGTTTATAAATTGATTTCATACACTTTTATTAACTGATTTAACATTTTCATTCATACACTTTTATTAATTGATTTATCATTTTCATGTATCTTTTGTGTATGTAAACCGATTTACTGTTTTATACATATTTTGTGTATGAAATATGTATATAAATTGATTTACCTACTAAATCAACTAGCAAAAAATATTTTTTCCTTTCATTTTTCTTAACTTTTTGAAGTAGGAGACGAAATAAAAGGGAGATTGCTGAGATCTTAGCATGTGTGCAAATATAGCATCGCTTTATTTTAAAGTGTGGTGCAGTGCGCTGCACTTTTCCACAAGACATTTCCGACTCTCCTCAAGTTTTTTCTTTTTCTTAATAAAATGCAAAAAAAAAAAAAAAAAAAAAATTAAAAACATTTTCAGATAAATAAATAAATAAACAAAACTAGGAAAGAGAAGGATTTTTTTTTTTCGTGTTCAAAAATTTAAAATATTTTAGGAGAGAAGAAAAATATTAACAGAATTGAGGAAAAAAATTGGTTAAGTAATGATAACCATTAATTCCTAAATTTAAGCCTAAAAGATATTTTGAATAATTAAATAAATAATTGACTAAGAGAGGGAAGAAAAGTACAGAAATATTGAAGATATATTAAGAGAGAAGGAAAATATAGGTGGATTGGAGTTAAAAATAATTTGGTTGGATAATGATAATTGTAAATCTCTAAATTTAAGCACATTAAATCAATTTTTTTTTTTACATAAATAAATAAATAGCTAAAACTCTTTAATAAAACTAATTCGTACTGCATTATAATCATTTGCTTAATTTTGTAAATATAAAAAAGTACATTTCTAACTTGTAATAAAAAATCTTAAAAGTATATGTGTGGTCATTTTTTCATTGGTTAATGACTAAAAGCCCAATTCTAAAACAACAAGACACCAGAGTCCGCGCACGCACAAATCCCATATATGCTATTTTTTCTATCTCAATTTATTTGATAGAGATAAATTTGAAGAGTCAAATAATTTTTTTGTACGAGTTAAAATATTTTAAATTGTTATTATTACATAAATTTCCACTAATCAACAAGAATGTTTGAAATACTATAAAGGATAAAATTGTCACAAACTGTGTGCCTTCCTTTCAAATGTTGAAACATGTCTTGTAATTTAGATTGAGAAGTGTGCAGTTATTACAACTAAATACATCGATATAGCAAAACTATCTGGCTTTTTCATTTTGGTCTTCAAAGTGTTTAGAGATGGTGGAGATAGCAAGAATATTCTTTATTCTTCAAAAAAATAACATCAATCTTTGCTCTTTTTCTTTCACCACTATCTATTTACGGAGAAATTTATGATTTTTTCGATAAATTTGTCGAACTAGAGATTCAGTTTGACTCGATTTTGACTTTTCTTGTGAGTTTCATTTGATGCTCATTTTGATGCTTGGTTATATCTTACGTAAGTGAAATCTTGGAATGATTGTATGATTGAATGTGCTAACTTTAACCCTCATGCTATGAGGATATTGTGTTTGTTTGTTCTTCATTTGGTGTTGCAAGGTTTGGATTCGAGGTCGAATCCTTTTCAAAAAGGGGAGGATGATACAAGCCAAATGGCCTCCGGGTTGTTAGAGAGGATGTTTACGGGTTAAATGACACTTGAAGACTTCTTGATGGCTAAAAAAAGATGTCAATTAGATGATTATGATGATCAACGAAAATCAAGGGATGTTAGAGAAACCAATAGAAGACAAAATGGGGCTAGAAAGCCCCCAAAAGAGGAAATACGCCCCATCCGCTTTGGAGGTGCAGCTAACCCTCTCTAGATCCACTAGATCGGGTCAAAACAACCCACTACACCCTTGGGATGCGCCCCATATGCTCAAGCAAGTTCCTAATGGCTTCTATGTGCTTGTCTTTCCTAAATGGGTCACTTTTGGGCCCATATGATGTAATAACTTAGCCTAGACTATAAATAGGACTTCTTTTCATTTTAGTAGTGGATTTTGATGAATTATGATTGAATTCTCCTTAGAGAGTGTGGGGAAAACTTGGATTATCTTGTGTTGATATTTTATTTTGAAACGTGGGTTGCTCGAGAATCCAATTACCTTGAGGTCTAGGTAAAAGTTGGGTGCTCTTGGTAATATTAAGGAAGGTTGTTAGATTTGATACATCTTTCAATTGTCCTTTTTCTTATCATTTGTGTCTATCTATCTATCCTTCTATCCCTTTAATCTTTTACGTGTTTATCTCATTTTTCATTATTTTTCCTCATTTTCGAGTGTCTTTCCGCTTTCGTATTTGGTTTGTATCATTTGGTATCAGAGCCGAGCTTCATTTCGTTCCTACGAAGTCAATCTTGGGTTTGTTATCTCAAAATTTTTTAAAAAATGTGTCAAAAATGTTTTAAGAAAATTCCCCAAAGAAATTTTGTGTTCTTGAGTCCTTGTTGTTTCTACATTAGATTTGTTTCATCTACTGATATTTAGGTTGAAGCTTGGTCATTTAGTGTGTTTGAAAGTGCATTTGGAAAAATCCACTATTGTTGTCTTGAAATTTGAAGAAATGGGTTCTTAGATCTACAAATTTTTGGTTGGAATTTGAGGTTGAAGAAGTTGAAAAGGTGTTTCCAATGTTAAAAGAATCTTAGGGTTAAAAGATGGTGTCATTTGGAGAAGTTTGAAAAATTCACCATTTTATGGTTTTGAAGATTGAAGAAAATACAAGTGGGTTTGAAAATCTGGAAGTTTTGGTGATGTTTTGACGGCTAATGAAGCATGTAATGTGTTTCTTATATTGACGAGAGCCTATGGTTAAAATTTCGTGGATTTTTGAGTCAAAATGGAGAAGTTCTGCATTTTGAATTTTCAAAATTGTTCTTGGTGTTCTTGAGAAGATTTATATCTTCAAGTTGAATGTTCATCAAAAAGTTGTTGTTTGATCCAAAAAGGGTAAAGAAAATTTTTACAAAAGTGTTAGTACAAGAGCACCTTTGAAGATCCAAAGAATATTCCAAGATAAGAGGACAAAAAGGGACCACAACAAATACATTTTGGCCCTTGTGCAAGCATTTTGACAGATCTACCTTAGAGGTGCCTTGGATGTGCGCCCAGCCTGCTAAAGTAGGTTAAGGGCAGCCCAAAACAGTAGCTTATATGTTGGGGATGCCCCCCTATATGCGCTAGGTATGCTCCTGACCCGTTTCAGCTTGTTCCAAGCGCATTTCACTCTTTTCAACACACTTTTTGTAAGGTTCCATCAATCTAACTTCATTTCTTGATTCTTAACTTCATATTTTGATTCTTAAACACTAATTAACAACTAATAACTGATTTATTAGTTGATTAATTAGTTCTAGACTGCGACTCTTTCTTATCTGTTCTTGTGTGCTTTTCTCTTTTGTTTTCGTTGAACCTTCTTGATTCAAGTACGTTAGTTTTTTTTGAGTTTTTTTCTTTTCAATTTCAAACAAGAATCTATTCTGACCTCAAGCCATAATTGGTACCAAGCATTCTCAATGGAGTATAAATGATCTATCAATGCTTGCGATGCTAATTGAGTGAACAACCAAAGGTCTGAACTTTGAGAGCTTGTGAGGTTGATTTTCTTAAATGTAACTTATTTTTTGTTTTTTATTTTGTTTAGTGTTTCTTAATAGGTACAATGGCTCAAGAAGGTGAAACATCACACACCATGGATAATAACACCACAAATACTATGTTAGCTTCCATCATAAATAAGCTTAATTTTATGGATAGCCGATTAGGATCCCTTGAAGGAAGAATGGAGGGGATGGAAGGATCACTCTCAAGGAAGATGGACAATATGATAGATCGTCTAAGCTTTCCTACCCTCACCCTTTCCAATCCACCAAATCTTCACACTCCCTTGAGTCGACATGCTCCAAATAAACTTCAAAGTAAACAAGCTAACTCTTGCATTTTAGTGAATGAGGCTAGTAGCCAACTAAGTGTGAATGATAACTTATCTTTAGGTTAGCCTAATGTCTCCTTACTTCATGATGATAATGTACAACTTGAGAGTATTGATACACTAGTTGATCCTAATGATGACAAAATTGACTCTTCTAGCAAGATTGATTTATGTCCACCTAGTATTGAAGCCATTGTGACGAGTGATAGTACATTGTCTTGTGGAAGTCATGAGAACCAACTTTTGTGTGAACCTAACCCACCACTTGAGGATGTTTGTGAAATGTTTAAATAACTTCAAGTGAATGGTGATAGTAATGCTAAAAATGTTGTCTGATTGAATAAGAGTGACCCTTTAATTGCCTTTGTTAATGATCATGCTAGTATAGAGGGTATAAATGATAGTGTTGGTGGTAATCTTGGGGGAAATTAGTGTTTCCTAAACACATATCCATGGTCATTCTACCCATTTGATCCAGGTGATCATTTGAAATGTGATGGTTCTTCTCCATACCACTTGGTACTTGGGCAAGAAGACAAGCCAACCATGGGTGAGGGTGTTGGAACTCATCCTTATGATGGAAAGTCTTTCTTAGAGATTTCTAATCTACTTGAGAGACCAAAGTGGTGTAAGGAAAGGGTCTCCAACAAAGATGAGTGCTATAGAGGGGTTATGAGCTTATTGAGACTTGAAATCCATACGAGCCTTCATGAGCGGTTGATTGATTACCATGGTTCCTCTAGCATACCCCTTTGCCCAAATCTCTTGAATGACCAAGTTGCTCTTACTTTGTGGGTTTATACACCCTTTGTTACTTATTTTAATGCTTGGTTATATCTTAAGTATATGTAACCTTGGAATGAGGGTATGATTGAATGTGCTAACTCTATCCCTCATGCTATGAGGATATTGTGTTTGTTTGTTCTTCCTTTGGTATTGCAAGGTTTGTATTCGAGGTTGAATCCTTTTCAAGAGGGGGAGGATGATACAAGCCAAATAGCCTCCAGGTTGCTAGAGAGGAGTTTTACGAGTCAAATGATACTTGAAGACATCTTGATGGCTATCAAAAGGAGTCCATTGGATGATTATGATGATCAAGGAGACTCAAGGGACATTAGAGAGGCCAACAGAAGATAAAATCGGGCTGGAAAGCCCCCGGAAGAGGAAATGTGCCCCATACTCTTTGGAGGTGCACTTAACTCGCTCTAGATCCGCTAGATTGGGTCAAAACATCCCACTACACCCTTGGGATGCGCCCCATATGCTCAAGAAAGTGCCTAATGGGCTTCTATGTGTTTTTCTTTCCTAAATAGGTCACTTTTTGGCTCATATGATGTAATAACTTAGCCTAGACTATCAATAGGACTTCTTTTCATTTTAGTAGTGAATTTTGATGAATTATGATTGAATGCTCCTTAGAGAGTGTGAGGGAAGCTTGGATTAGCTTGTGCTGATACTTTGTTTTGAAACGTAGGTTGCTCGAGAATCCAATTCCCTTGAGGCCTACGTAAGATCTAGGTGCTCTTAGTAATATTAAGGAAGATCGTTAGATTTGATACATCTTTCGATTGTCCTTTTTCTTATCATTTGTGTCTATCTATCTATCCTTCTATCCCTTTTATCTTTTACGTGTTTATCTCGTTTTTCATTATTTTTCCTCATTTTTATGTGTCTTTTCGCTTTTGTATTTTGGTTTGTATTAGGTTTTGTGGTGGCTGAAATTATATGAAGTGATGAAAATGCCCTCAGCCTAAGGTAGCAGGACAACCACCTCCTGCATGCTTTAGGCTACTTATATAATATACTAGACACAAGGGTCTGTGCAAGCATGAGCCAAATATATACTTTTTTTTTAATTCTAATTCATGTAATATTGATAAATTGTCAATTAAATTTTTTGAATGATTTTTAGATATTTTAAGTTGTTAATTATTGTGATATATAATACGTTATGATTTTTTTAGATAATATGTGTTACTCTTGTTATTTCAATTTATGCGACACTGATGAAATTTGGTCAATCAAATTTTTTAATATAACTTTTAGATTGTTGTATGATTTTAGAATAAAATGCTATATTTGAAGAACTTTAAAACTTTTGTAAATTATGTAGGTAAAAATCAATAAACTTGACGCATGGTGTGAATTTTTCATTTTTTACACATGTCTATTATTTATTTATTTATTTATTACTATTACTAATTTATTATTGTAAGTGGCTTAAAGCAGGCAAGAGATGATTGTCCTGCCAGCTTAAGCCAAAAGACAATTTTGTCACTTCACTATTTTGACTACCGTACAACTCCTTCTAAGGACATTTCTGTTCTTCCACAGCAATCTCATCTCAATCACTACAAAATTCTTTTTAGGAATTCAACACCGGTATAGATGGTGGAGATGAAAAGGTGATTAAATTGACTAGATTCATAAAGATGATAATTTAGAAAGTAAAATATAACAATAGAATCCCAAATTTCAGAAGGCAAAAAACTACAAAGTGAATCTCAAAAGACTCAATTGCATAATGAAGTAGGAGCAGCAAAACCATATGTACAAGATAAGAACAAATTTCAATAAAAAAAAAAGTAAAGAAAACATTTGTATTTTTTATTTGAAACAAGCAATTCCAATAACGATCGACATATTAAAATTCCTAAAATAACCTAAACCCTAAATCAATCAAAGCAAAAAAAAAAAAGAACGAGCAATAAAAAAAAAACTAAAAAGGGTGAAAAGGAAAAATTAAAGTAATAATGGTGGAGATGTTGACGAAAATAAATATAGAGAGATGAAAAGATTTTGTGGAGTACTTCATCTGTCAATGAGCTTTTTCACATAAATCTAGATAAATCAAAACAACCCAGAAAAAACTATAAAAATCAAAACTTTATTACATAAATCTACAAATTCCACATGGACAAACCTTAAAATAAAATCTTTAACCTCGTAAAACACTAGCCTTTGATCAAACAAAATTAATATCCACAAAAAATTAACACACTCAGTCCACAACAATAAGAATATAATTAATACCCACAATACCAAGCAACCCAACAAATACAAAAATAAAAAAATTTAAACTATTTTTTTACATAGAAATTCAATCTTTAAATAACTAAACTTCACGAAAGTGTTATTTTTTTTCAAAGGGGAGAGAGAAAAGGAGAAAAAATAGCGGCGAATTAATCTGTTTTTGGGCCAGCAGTGGCCGGTGGCAGTGACGACAGTGGAGGCGCTGAGAGGAGGGAGAGGAGAGTTACAACTAGGATTGGGGAAATTGATTAAATTAGGATTGTTAGAAAAAATAAAGAGAAAATACATATGAAATTAATAGGGACCGTCTGATCTAAAGGTGTGGATGATCGAGATCAAAATTAGAATTTGGGCTGGGTAGAGGGTTATTGGATTGAGTTAGTTTAAAATTTTAACTTGAGCCAATTTAAACCCTATTTTGAATAAAATTGACAGTACATGGGTAAAAAATTAGAAATAAAACAAATTGAAAATATAATTGAGTTTTCATTTGCTATTTAATTAATGAAAATTCAAAAAGTTTTTTTTAATAACATAGATTATCTAAAAATAACGTAGAAGGTATTATAAATTTTTAAATTTTTTTTGTTTTGATTTGTTTGTCTTACTTTTTTTAATATATTATGTATTTAATAATTGCATAAAAATTATTATAAATTACAATAATTAACCGCTTAAAATATTTAAAAAATATATTAAAAATTTGGTTGAATTTTTAAAATTGAATTAGTGTCGCATATATTAAAATTGAGAAAGTAACATATATTATTTGAAAATTACGTAAGAAGTATAATAAATCACAAACTAACAATTTAAAATATTTAACAACATATAGAAAATTTGATTGATTCGCCAAATACTATCACACTCACATAAATTGGGATGGAGATCGTAACATATATTATTTGAAAATTATTAGAAAAGACACAGAGTTTAAGAAAATGAAGAAAACTTATGAATCTTGTGGCCTTAAATTAAAATTATCTCAAATGTACTAAAATATTCCTTAATCTTGTTTAAATATGCCATGTAGAAAGTTTAAATTGAAATATTGCCATAAAAATAAAGGGTCGTTCTTTCTTAAACGGACTAAAATGAAAAGTAGATCATTTTTTTTTAAACGACGGGAGTATATCTTTTAAATATTTTAAGTTATTAATTATTATGAATTATAGTATGTTATATATATATATATATATATATATATATATAATTTAAAAAATAAGATAAACAAATTAAAACAAAGAAAATATTAGAAAAATATTCAAACAAACAGTTTTGCATTCCTTATATAAAATACAACATTATTATGCATTACTTGTTAGTAAGTTATGTTTACCTCTAACAAAAGTAAAATTTCATAATTTATATTTTTTTATTAGTTCCTTTTGACTTGATACATATTGACTTGACATAAATGTTAAGAAAATACTCATTATTATTATTTTAATTATATTTAAAATTTTTAAATTTAAATATGAGTATTTCTAAGTAAGACAAAAATAATAAATCTTTTTTAATTTACTAAAATAAATAGGTAGGTAGATTATTTTGAATATGATAGCCAATTAAATTAATAAAAATTATTTACATTAAATATGCAGTTATAATTAATTAATGTAAATTATTAGAATATATTAAATTTCAACCTCGATAGTGTCATTTATGGTAAATTTTAAGGTAATAGGTAGAGACTATATCTAAAAAATTCGGTTGACTCTCAAAATTTCATCAGTGTCACATAAATTGAAACAGAAAGAGCAATATGTATTATCTGAAAATTTTGTAAAAGGATTAAAAATCAAAATAATTAGCAATTTTTTTTTTTTGCGTTTTAAGAAAAGATATGCAGTATTAATGATTTGTTCAATGATTTTGCAATTCTAGTGAAAGAATCAGTTGTACAGAGCTCTCTCAACATAAAAAAATTTATACACAGTGACAACATTATGAATTATTACATTATCGGTGCATTTTAACTTGTTTTTGCAAGTTAATTGCCTCATTTCAAATATCTGATACGCTATATAAGGAAATCATCAATAGTTTGTTCTTAATTTTTGGTGGAGTAAGAAAGAAGAAAAATAAAAAAGAAGATGCATTTTGAAAAGTGGGGGAAATTGTGTAACCCACAGTTCAAAGATGATTTAGAATCTCAGAATTTAAAGACCTCAGTAAGGCTCTTTTAGCTAAACTAGCATGAAAGATACTAATTGTATCTGATTTGTTAGTTTCTGAAGTGATTAAAGGTAAATATTTTCCTAATGTAACTAATATATCTACATTTTGGGTATGAAAAGCATTTCTTAGGAACATGATATTTTAGGTATTTCTATGAGAGAATGAAGAGATTCATGAGTACCAACAGATAGATCCTTTTATTTTTCAAGTACAGTAAGTGGTGTTGCAAAAAATATGAAGTACCAAAACTGATTGATGATAGCACTAACTTTTGAAATATTCAATAAGCTACTTTTTTTTAATCAAGATAATGAATCTGTTTCATCTATTTCAATTTTTTCTTGGGAAATGATAGAATGATTTGATATTTTATTAATTCGAAAAAATATAAAGTAGTCTACCTATCATCTTGCAAAATTGATTCTTATTAATGATAGGAATTCACCTAATCGTCTAGAAAATTGTTCTCAGATATTTCCTGAATTCTTTTAAAGCCATTTATGATCTTTAAAGATTAAAAGCAACTTAAAATATTTTTGAGTAGATGTGTTTTTAATACATTGAATGCTGATTATGTCGTTACAAAAAAAAAATTATTCTATAGTTGAAATCTGTCATGTTTGTGGAATGGAACCTGAAATCTTAAAGCACACGTTTCATTTATATGTCATGTAGAAAATGAGCCCGACACTCTGATCGAATTTTCATGATATCTCATAAATTGTTGCTCGATGGTGTAAATTAGTTTTGGACATTAAGATTTTTTTTATTGTAACTGACAGTACGTATCTATTTTATGAATGATGTCAAAGACTAGTAAACCGACAACATTCCTAGTACAAAAGTGGGGATGTGAAAGACGAGTAATAAATATATCTTTAATTATGTACTATGAAATGAAGGTGATGTATTATCTAAAGCATTTTTTGATTTTAATGAATATATAACTAGGTGGATAGTGTTAATGCTATTCGAGATGTTGCCATTAATGTGAATTTACTAAATTTTTCTTCAGAATTGTGGTGGTCTATGTTGATGTAGGTTTGGATCAAAAGGTTCACAAGAGAGTATTATATTGGTAGCCTTGAAGGCTAATAGTGATATGCTTCATGTCTATGATAGTCCAATCTGTTTGGTTGAAGAATTTATTGAAATTACTCAGTTTAGCTAGTTGATAATATTATTTATCTTTGTTTACTACAGATTCAGTAATATAGGTTAGTTTGTTAATTTTTGTTAAGTGGGTTAGATCCTAGTTGTATCCAGTTATTGTAGTGCTACCAAGTAAATATGTACACCTTGTAGATATTTTTGAGTAGAGCAATTCATTTCAATAAAGGCAGTTTCTGTTTTCCTCACCGCGACATTGGCAAAGGTACGATGGCATGGTGACATCATGAATCCTAAATTCACTTACTGAGGAGTTTGCGGATAGTGTGGAGTATTGAACAATGCAGCTGAGTTGTGGAGAAAACTCAAAGATCGCCACGATCAAACTAATGGTGAAAGTTGTATCAAATTCAAAAGGAAATCAATGACTTAAGGAGTGCTGGATATTACTACCTATTATACTAGGATGAAGAAGATGTAAGAGGAACTTAGCAATTTGACTGATAAGTTTCAACGCAAATGATTGTATACTTGTGGAGTAAAGGATGGAACATATAAAGATGAACAGGACAGATGCCTTATTCAGTTTTTAATGGGACTTAATGAGGTTTATGTAGTTGTTCAGGGTAGTATAATCATGATAAACCCTCTACCTTCTGTGGCACAAACTTTCTCTATTCTGATACAAAAGGAAAAACAAAGAGAGTTTAAGCCAAAAAAAAAAATGCTGATGGAATCTACTTCTTTAAATGAAGTAAATTACTCTACAGGTATTTCTAACTCAAGAGGTTTTAAGACAAATTTCTCCATAAAAGGAGGTCAATTTTCAGCAGGTTCTCACAAATCCACCATTTTCTGTGAATATTGCAAGAGAACAAGTTATGTCATGGAGAAATGTTTCAAGTTACATGGTCATCCCCTGAATAGTACTCAGGGCAACAAAGATAATCACTCCTAAAACAACCATCAGAGTTGAAATGGACATCGCTTTAACAATAGAGCTGGTTATACCAATAATTCAAGGTATAATTCAGGTGCTAATACTAAGTACAATAAAGGAAAGAACATTGCAGAAAATGCATATAGAAACATGGGTATTGGAGGAGGTGAAAAGGATGATAAGGAAGAAAAACAGCAACTCACTCTCACTAAAGAACAATATGTACATATGATGGATTTGCTACACCACTTTGGGGGCAAAGAAGGACCTAAGAACATCAATCTTATTAATGGATCAGTAAATTTTGCAGAAACTATAGTCTTCACCTCTTCTATAGATTTTGATAGTCCTTCATGTAAGCATTTTGAATTAAATGGTGACTTGTGGATTATAGACTCAGGAGCTTCCAATCATATGACCTTTAATAAAACACAACTGACAAACCTTAAGATCTTACCATCCCCTTTGGTCATCACACTTCCAAATAGATACAAGGTGAAAGTAACACAAATTGATGATGTGATTATTACACATACCATCATTTTGCATAGTGTTTTATTTGTACCATCCTTCAAATATAACCTAATTTCTGTTCACTCGCTAGTCTCATTTCTTGAATGTGTTGTGTCCTTATTGATACCTCTTGCTTATGCGAGGACCCTTCACTGAAATAAACCTCGATTAATTGGTAGTAACAAGCATGGGCTTTACTTACCCTATTCAAGATGCTTAAAGACCAAGTCCACCATGTCACAGAAATGCGCCTCTCAAAATCACTTATCTACTAATATTTACCATATAAATCATAATCCTACTAATTCTTCTCTTTTACATTTTCATTCAGTGAATCCTATTCCATGTAATAAGAACAAAGCTTGTACTATAAAACCTTCTTTTTCATGTTGTAAAACTAAATTACATTTTATGAATTCTTGTTTTTCTCATGGAAATGTTGTTGACTTGTGGCACATAAGGTTAGGCCGTATACCTTTTGCCAAGATAAAGGAAATCCTATCCATTCTAGATTAATTTTCAAATGAACAATCCTTTCTGTGCACTATCTGTCCAATAGCTAGACAAACAAGGCTTCTTTTACACAAAGCACCACAAAGACTAGTAAGATTTTAGAGCTTCTATATGTAGATTTATGGGGTCCCAATCATGAAAGCACACATGACCACTATTTTTGATCATAATGGAAGATCACAATAGATCAACATAGAACTCACTTGTTGAGTTGCAAAAGTAATGCCTTACAGGTAATCAAGGCCTTCATCACTATGTTTAGGGGTGTGCAAAAACTGAACCAACCGATAAAAATGTTATTGGGTTATTGGTATTGGGTTAACAGTTTTTTATTGGTTTTATAAAAAATTTTACTGGGTAAATGGTTCGATTTTGGTTTTAGCTTATTGTGTTATCGGTTAAATCGATAACCCAATAAGGATACACTAAGTTACTATTTTACTCTTATTTGTGTTGTATATATAAATATTTATATTACTTTATATATATATATATATATATATATATATATATTATACACTACTTATTCGCAATTCAGAGATTCACAAAGTATTAACCTATTCAGGGAAACAAAGGCACAATACAAAGCACGGGTATTATCATATTGAAAAGTTTGAAGCATTTAGTAGCTTTCAACAATCATGATTCAAATTTTATCCGAACTAACATTCAGTTCAAGTTTGAAGATTCTTGTAAACTAAAATGCATTGCGCATGATTTTGGCGGCAACTAAGATTTCAATTTTGTATGTTAGTTGTTAATATTTATATTTTAAAAGTAGTTTCTTATTGATTAAATCAAAAACCGAACCGTTAAAGACCAAAAACCAATAAATCAAAAATCAATAAAAAAATATTTTATTGGTTGGTTATTGGTTTTGCATATTTAAAAATCAAAAACCAACAAACCAAACCAATAATATATAAAACCAAACCGAACCGACTGATGCGCATCCCTAACTATATTTGAGAACTAACTTTCAATTCATGTCAAGATTATTATGTCAGACAATGATCTAGAATTCGCCAATAGTGAGGCATCCTCTTTTTTCTAGTCAAAAGGCATAATTCATCAGAAAAGATGTCCTTATACGTCATAGAAAAATAGTGTGGTAGAAAGAAAATACAAGTACTTTCTTGAGACGTCTAGAGCATTACTTTTTCAGTCTAAGCTTCCTCTAAAATACTGGGGAGGGTGCATACTGACTGCAACATACATCATTAACACATTACCTACTTTATCCTCGGACAACAAATATCCTTTTGAAGTGTTGTACAAAGTAAAACTTGATTACTCTGACTTGAGAAGCTTTGGATGTTTATGCTACCCTGCTATACCAAAGGTACATAGGGACAACTTCGAACCTAGAACTAGTCCCCATGTGTTTTGTAGGATATCCCTTTGGTGTGAAAGGTTACAAGGTATTGTGCTTGACAATTAAGAAAATACATGTTTCCAGGGATATGATTTTTCATGAGAATGTTTTTCCATTTACACTACCTTCATAAAAAGGTACTTTTCTTTAAGTTTTACAATCAATACCTTTTGTTGATCACCTCTCTACTGATAACACCTTGCACACAACCACCGTGATGAATGATGTTGTAGATAATAATGTCACAAGCACTGAATTATTTCATGAGCATCTGGTATCACCCTTAAATAATAATAATACAACCGATGATGCCAAACCCACATGAATCACACACCACTTTAGCAACTAGAAGATCTCAAAGAAATCATTAGATACCCAAGCATCTCACTGATTATGTTTATACCTTACCTTCTCTAAAAAATAATGCACCATCTACCTCCACTACAACATGCTCCTTCAAATAGTAGTCATATTGCTCCCGAGACTTTAAGTCCTAATAGTCACCAACTAGTTGGCAATATTTGTCATGATAGTGAACCATCATCTTATAAAGAGACAGCTCTTTCCCTGCCTGGAAATCTGTAATGGTACAAGAGTTTGACGCTCTTCATAATAATATCACCTGAGGCCTTGTTTAGTTATCTGAAGAAAAGAAAAGTATAGCGTGTAGATGGGTTTATAAAATCAAACATAAAAAAGATGGTAGTGTGGAAAAATACAAAGCTAGACTAGTAGTAAAGGGATATACTTAACAAGAAGGAATAAATTGCACAGAGACTTCTCTCCTATTGTCAAGATGACAACAATAAGAACATTGATAGCTTGTGCAGTTAAGAAAAGATGGGACATAAATCACTAGATCAGAATAATGCATTCTTGCATGGAGATCTTCATAAAGAAGTCTATATGAATTTACCTCCCGGACTTGAAGTTCTTGGTCATTTCATGGTCTGTAAATTGAACAAGTCTCTGTATGGTTTAAAATAAGCTAGCAGACAGTGGTATGAAAAGTTGTCTGATGCCTTATTCTCCAAAGGTTATAGCCATTCCATGTATGACTACTCTTTGTTCTTTGAAAAATCTCCTCAGTACTCTATACTCTTGGCATTATATGTAGATGATGTGATTATTATATGGATTTATCATTCAAAAATTCATCCGCTCAAATAATTTCTTTATGATACCTTTAAGATTAAAGATCTTGGTAAACTTCAGTATTTCCTAGGCTTGGAAGTATTATATGGAGAGAAAGGAGTAATTATATCTCAAAGAAAGTTTACCCTCAACCTTCTCAAGGAATATGGTTAATTGTATTGTTCCATTTTATCCTCACCACTTGATCCCAATGTCAAGTTAAGAGCTAAGGAAGGTGTTGCTCTTTCTGATCCAACCTTCTATAGAAAATTAATTGGCAAGATAAATTTTCTTGTTAACACTAGGCTTGATATAGCATATAGTGTTCAACATCTTAGCTAGTTCATGTAGGATCCTACAGAACCTCACTTGTAAGATGCTTATCATTTACTTAGATATCTCAAGGATGATTCCACTTTGGGTGTCTTCATGAGTACACAACCAAATTGTTCAGTTCAAGCCTACTGTAACTCAGATTGGGCAGCTTTCCCTAGCTCTAGAAAGTCTATTTTAGGTTATATTGTTCTTTTAGGACAAACACCTATTCATTGGGATTCTAAACAGCAAGAAATGATTTTTTTCAGCAGAAGTAGAGTACATATCACTGAAAGGTTGTTGGTGAACTTGTTTGGCTTGATAGGCTTTTACAAGAACTTGAAGTTCCATTTTCCAGACCTATTACAATGTATTGTGATAGTCAGTCAGCCTTATACATTGTTAGAAATATAGTCTTCCTTGAAATAACCAAGCACATAGAGGTTGATTGTCACTTTGTCTGGAACAAGTTGTAAGATGGTCTGATTTTACTTCAGCATATGGTTACAGCTGACCAGTTAGAAGATATACTGAATAAATCTCTTACTGGTGTCAAACAATCCAATATTATTTCCAAGTTGGTTATGAAACCCATCACATCTAACTTGAAGGGGGTTATTGAAATTACTCAGCTTAACTAGTTGATAATATTATTTTTTTTTTACTACAAATTCAGTAATGTAAGTTAGTTTTTGTTAAGTTTGTTAGATCCTCGTTTTAGCCAGCTGTCGTAGTGCTACCAAGTATATATGTACACCTTGTAGATATTTTTGAGTTGAGCCATTCATTTTAATGAATGTAGTTTCTGTTTTACTCTTTCAGTGGATTTTCAATACATAATTTCCACATTGTTGCTTGATTTCTCCCAAGCATGTAGGATAATCCACCATGGATTCCTCTCGATAGAAGTCATAATAGCTAAAGTGTTTGCAGTAAGAAACACAATTCAAATGGTTACTAATATGATTTAGAGAATACAAGTATCTTGTTAGATTTGTCAACAATGAGTCAAATGCTTATTTTTCACAAAAAGTATTATATGAATACTGTTTATGATGATATTTGATATCTCAAGTACGTTTGCATTGTTTATTTTTTCTGATATAAGTTAACATGCTAGTAATTGTGCTCATAAGTTAGCAAAGTTTCCAAAATCACTGTTGTGTGAAATTTCTTAATCTGACACCTTCCGATTTGGATTGTCAATGAGGTTTCATCTTAATCTTTTGGGTGATCATTAGGTTTGATTAAGTTATAATATGGAAACAAATACTTAAACTTAGTCTCACTTGGAAAGTGAGCACTCCAATTTTGAATATGTACAACCACGTATCTCAACTTGTCTCCATTATGTCATTTGAATATTCCAACTTACAAAACGATCATCTCGATACCTCCAATATTTTATGTGTTAGTTGGAGTGTTCAATTTCTAATTGAGAGTTGAGACTAAGTTGATATGATTAAATGTTCACTCTCAATGCTGAAGTTCTCACTTGACAGTTGAGGCCATGTTTGAGAGTCTATTTATGTATTATGCCATTGATTAATGAATATTATGTTTCTCACCAAAAAATGATTTTCTTTAATTTTTTTTTGAAGAATTTGTATACAACCTTAGAACAACTTCGGAACGCTATGCTCGTGTATTGAGTGAGCCACAATTGAGCCATAATTTATAATATAGATATTATCATAATCCTACTAATATTGTCTCATGATAGACACTTGCCTATATATGGACACATAAAAGGAATAAAATGCTATTTTTTGACACTACATGTAACAACATTATTGCAATTTTTAGCTTTATCTATCTTTTGATCATTTTTTCCTTTTTCATAGTTGCTTTGTATCATTTATGAGTTGTAGGAATTTCAACATAGTCCCTGAAGCATTTGAAAGTGATTTTATTCGAGTTTGAAGTTTTGGGTAGCCTTGAAAGTGATTAGTTTGACTTTAGTCAATATTTTGTGATCCGAGTGTCAGATGACGACTTTGGCAAATGCATTAGATTCTAAATATCATTTTTGTATTAGTAGCATAGTTAGTTCAGGTTTTGAATATTTATTTAGAGTTTTATTCATTTAGATGATAAACTAGTTAAGTTAGCCTAAAAAAGATTTTCGGAGCTTAACTTGTTGATAACAACCTCTTTTGATAAATTTAATGATTCCATTGAGTCTGCAACATCGAAATTATCATAGTAGCACTAATGGTTTATTTTTATGGGTTCTTGATCAAATCCCAAGGATCCATTTAGAATCATTTTAGTTGCATATTTTTAGTTGTAATAACTTTCTGGTGCAACTGCTTAGACAAACCTTTATCATCTTAATGGTACCTCCTTAGTGGATAAATAACCACCTTAGAGAAAGTCAATCCATATGGAAACCATCACCTAAGTGATGGATTTAGCTACTTTGGTTGCCTAGCAATGAGACTACATGACAAGTGACTACTGTCTGCTTAGGCGATCATTTGACCATCTAGGCGATGTCACTGGTATAAATTCCTTTTTTCTTTTATTTTATTTCATTCTTCTATCTTCAATATTGAGGTCTCGGTTTTGGTAATTTGGAAAGGAGTTTCTCATCAAATTAGACATGGGTAAGCTTTTAAACCTTATTTCTACCATTATACATTGATTATTTCTCTAAATTATCTTCAAAACTTGGATTTTAAATTTAGAATTTTAGGGCTTCACTTGGTAAAGTGAGAAATTAGTTTTTCAATTATTTAAACTCGTTATCAACTTATTTTTCATTGAATTTCTATATTAGAATCCTTACAGTTTGAAAAAGTTGATTCTTCAATAAAATTTCAAATTTATCCTTTTGATTTTGGGGTTGATTTTCAAAGTGTTTTTGGAACCAAAATAAAAGTAGTTAATATGGGTATCATTAGAATCCTCTTGATATGTAGATTATGTTTCTGATAGATTGATTCATTTTTGGACCTCATGAAAAGGAAAAGCTCCCTGTTGAAAGGTCTAGGCGCGTGTTTGACTTTTTGAGGTAGGTTATGACTTAACATTCTTAGACCGATTTGGGTAGTTAATCATTATGTATAGTATGTTATGGATGGAGTTATTTTATCGTGAGATTCATCTTTTGAGATTATTATTTTATCATGATGCCCGTGTGGCGGATTATGTGAATATTATTATTGACTTGATAAATTATTATTTTTGTGATGCTCGTTCAGGGGCTTGTATTGGTCTTGTTTGAGAATTATTTACCTTTATTATTATTGTGATGCTCGAGTGGGAGCTTAGATTGATATTATTGATGTATTACACAACTTTTTACTACTGTATTGCTATGTGATGGTTTATATCATGATCTGTTATGATTTAAGAAAATTTGAGCTAATTTTTACCATTATTGAGTTGATTCATTTAATGATATTGAATTGGTAATGATCATAGATCCTCATTTCTTTCATCTATATTTATGCAATTAGTATTATTGAGAATCATGATTTTAAAATAAAATGAGATGCTTTATAAAATGGTTTGACTAAGGGATATTGTAGTAAGTTTGGTTGATGAGATTGTGAAAGTGTCTGGGCTGCGAACCTCCATGGGTCCTATCTTGGGAGCTTATCCTCGAAAGGTGTATACGAGGTGATATTGAGACATTTCATCCTTTTCATATCATTGGAATGCATTATTTGCATTTTTCTTATGTGTTTGTTATCGTGTAGTTTAGTCTTTCTTATGTATAGTTGTGGTTGTTACTTTTACACTATTATTGTAGTTGTATTATTTATACTTTTAGGAGATAAGGCTTGAGATACCTTTGGAATTTTTTTCGAATGTAGGTGGAAGCATGATCATAGTATCCTTTATATGTTTTATTTTCGTTCATCCTATGGTGTCTATTGGGTACAAGTAAATCATACCACTCCTACTTTCTGTACTTTTTTGGTGCAGGTCCTAGTTTGAGTGAGAACTGTGGAGCTTTAGATTATGCTAAGTTGAGGTTGACTTGGAATATTGGTGAGCTCCTCGTTTAAATCATGATTCTAGACTTCATCATATTTTTATCTTATCTTTATTTTACATTTCAGAGACAAAGCTACTATTTTCATATTCTATGCCAGTTATTATTGCTCTCTACTCATGACACTAGATTTTGAGATTTGAGTTATATTTATTTTAGTTTCAAAGTTTGTTTTATATATCTATCCTGACTTTATATTATCTCATATTTGTGTGTTATTTATCTTCTCCTGGCAACTCTATCTCTTAGGAGTATTAGGCTTACCTACCAAGGTTGCGATAGGATAGATGCCCTTGTGAACTCAGATTTTGGGTTATGACAAATTAGTATCAGAGTGTTAGGTTCACTAATCTCATAAGTAAAGGGAAATATATCTTATAGGGTCCTGCAAATTGATATATTGATGTCCGTATCTATCTTTGGGAGGCTATGGGATATTTTTAGGAAAATCCCTTTAATTTTATTCCTTATTTTGCATGTTGTTCAAGCCAATTATGCAAAACTTATATTCCACTCTTTTCACATTGATGGTGAGGACTCAATCCAGAATTATTGAGGATGTTGAGCTAACACACATTTTTATATCCCTAGTCAAA
Source organism: Capsicum annuum (assembly GCF_002878395.1). Taxonomy (NCBI): domain Eukaryota; kingdom Viridiplantae; phylum Streptophyta; class Magnoliopsida; order Solanales; family Solanaceae; genus Capsicum; species Capsicum annuum. Next base: position 146,798,269 of record NC_061115.1, on the reverse strand, counting down.
GAGAGAGGTAGGGGCGCGACCGAGATAGAAGTAGAGGTCGGGCACGAGCAGCGGCATCGGCTAGAGAATGAGTTAGAACATCCTCTCTTCAGGCTAAGATTGATTATGATGAGGCGATGTAGGAACTAGAGGATTTAGGAGAAATCTAGGCCACTCAGGGTGAAGCACCCCAAACTTTGGCCCTTGTAAATTTCTTGAGTCTTGAACCTTCTGATCATCATACAACTCACACCATACTAGTCATATGATGGGGTTATAGTTTTAGGACCCTAGTCATATGTTGGTCAGTGCGATATTGGCTAAGTTCTGACATTGATACAAGAAGACTCCAAACAAGTCGTATGTTCAAGTGACGAGAGGTAGGGTCCTAACCGTATATTGTCTAGTGTATAGCCTATGATGTTCTTCCTAGGGTATGACTTACACCATACTAGTTGTATGGTGATGATATAAGTTGGGCAGGAAAGTCGTATGTTGGACAGAATGTAGTGTCCAACTTGTTGATCAAGTGATGATTTGAGCGTACCACTCGTATGATGTGGTTATGAGTTGAAGGATCCAATCGTACCCACCTACATTTTATTCTACAAATTTTAAGTTGAGGGTATTTTGGACAATTACCACCCCAAGCCCTTAATCCCCTACATCTTATAACACTTATTTGGCTTTCATTCTACACTTTAGAAGATTGAAACACTCTCTAAAAAACTCTTAAGAAGATTGGGCTAGGGTTTATTTAAGATGGTCATCTAGAGGCTTAGGGATCGAAATCTCTCCTTGAATCTTCGTAACTTAGGCATGTGACTCTTCCTTCATTGTTAGTTCATAATAATTATGTGTTTTAAACATTGTTCATGAATTATTAAAGGTGGTTTTAAAATCCATGGTTAAGGATTTGAGTGCATAATGTTGAGTATTATTTTCCCATGTTTTAAATTTTTATTATATATGTTTGATAATGGTTTTGTACATATGGGTGCATTAGAATTGTGGTTTAATGAATCAGTTATGTTTAACCCTAAACTTGATGGTTTTTAGCTTTAATAATAGATTGAAAACGATATGCCCTCAACCTGTTTGTGAAAATGTCACTGAGAAGAATCTTGTCACATATGAATTATGTTTTGAACTAAGGCATTAGCCTATGAATGTTGATGATTGGTAAATGGTTTTATGAAGGCCTTGTTGGCCATTTATTGACTTGAATTCTAACCTTGATGGTTTATTGGCTAAATAGGTTTGAGTCCTAAATGTTAAATTGAATTGATTTCTTTGTTTAGATAATTAGTTCGAGTCCCCAAGTTGATTAATAATGGTTATGACATACGCTTGCAAGTGGGGTTGGTATGACGATACCAAGAAGATGCCTTTGGTGAGTAATTGGATTAATGGTTGTGTTTGTGAAATGGATATTTTAATTGGGCTTTAAGGTAGGATGGGTAGCCTAGCCATAAAAGTGGAGTGCGAAGGACTAACACTGTAAACTAAGCTAGTCGATATGGGTGTCTATTTGATCAGGAGGTTCGAGTACCCTAAATAAATATATGAATGGGAGTTTCAATTCCCCCATATTGTATATATTGGTTCTTAAATCACCTTGATTATGCAGGGAGGTTCGAGTCCCCCATAAAAAATATATGGATATTTTCTGGTTTGTGTGGCTACACGCACTGGGACCCTTCCAGCTAGAGGATATCTTAGGTCTATATAGCTTGTGGGTGCCTTATGATCTGATAGTTATGCTACACAACCCAGGGTAATGTTTTTAAAGTTCATGCTAAACCTTATTCCCTATTGCGGCATGATATATATATATATATATATATATGTATATATGTATATGATTGCATATGATGATTTGACTTGGTTTTGAATGATGACATTTTTTTATTACTCTATCCCTAAGTTATATGCTAGTGCTCCAACCACTAACTATCTCTGGATGTTGTATCCCCATACGATGCAGGTCTCAAAACTTCTTCTACTTTGCCTGCGTAGTGATCAGGTATCAAGTTAGTTTGTGAGTTGTCATTGAAGTAGGGATCTTCTATACTTCAAAAGGCTTTATTTCATAGTCTTTATATTTTATGTCTTAAACTTGTTTAGACTTTGTTTTTTTCTATTGTCAGGGGCATGTTCTGACATTTTATTGACTTCAGATTTGTTGAGGCTTCATTGGATTACTGTGACTTGAGTATGTTATTTTGGTGGATTGGTTTTGACACATTATGAGTTATCATTACTCTTATTTTTGCACTATCTTTTTATATATTTAGAATTTATCCGACACTTGAGGTTGTTGAGCTGACTAGGTTAGGTGAAATGGTGATCTCCGATCCACATAGGACTTGAGATACCCATCACAGACAGGCCCTAGTTTGGGTCATTACAAAGTTAGTATCAGAGCCTGGGTGCATGGTCAATTGGGTGTCCACAAAGTCGTGTTGAGTAGAGTTTCTTTTATAAGTATGAAGCGTACCACACTTATAAGAGGGAGGCTATGAGACATTTAGAAATATTTCCCTTTCTTTTTATTCTATTTTGAGCTGTAGAGTCTAAGGTCCTGGATTTCTCTAATTTCCCATTTGCTCGCTTATTTCAAATCATGCCTCCTAGATGATCTATTGCTCATGGGAACTCCTCTGTTCCACTTTGGAATACTATTGATGGGACATGCGCTGCTTATGAGGTGCAGACTGATCTAGGGGTCTAGTTTCAGATTTCTCTCTCGAAGTTCCACCGGTTCCCTCTAGCCCTCCATGAGCTCCTCAGACAGATATGCAAATGTTAAGTTTTGTCAGTCTATTCATATATTAGCTCAGTTGGTAGCTTCTCAGCCTGAGCGTGGTTCTTATGTTACTCCATCTTCTGAGGCCACAAGGGTTGGCAAATTCATGAGGTTGAACCCTCCTATGTTTACTGGTGTTACGATTGAGGAAGATCCTTAAGCTTTTATTAATGAGATAGAGAAGATCTTTTGGATTATGCATGCGTCATATGTTGAAGATGTGGATTTCGCTGCCTACCAATTGAAGGCATACTAGTGGTACGAAAAGTGAGAACAGTCTAGGGGAAGTGATGTTGACTCTGGATTAAGGGATGACTTTTCTAGTGCCTTTTTGGACTGCTTCTTTCCTTAGGAGTTGAGAGACATAAAAATAGAAGAATTTGTTAACTTAAAGTAAGGTAGGATGACAATCAAAGAGTATGCTTTGAAATTCCATCAGTTGTCCAGGTATGCTCCTGAGTTGGTATCTAGCATGAGAGATAGAATGTATAAGTTTTCTTTTAGGTTGTCCAGTGAGTTGAATCTGGTGAGTAAAACTGCCTTGTTGAATGAGGATATGGTTATTTCTCAGCTTGTGGTTTATATGCAGTAGGTTGAGGAAGAAAAAAGAAAGCAAACTGAGATTAGAGAGAGGCAGAGTAAGAAGTTCAGATTTTCTAATTAGGGTGGAGGTTAGTAGCAGAGTGGTAGAGATAGGGAAAAATGGCCTAAAAAAAGTGGAGGAGTTTTGGTTCTTTCTCTATGGCTAGTACTTCTTACCCAAAGCCATTGGGTAATCGTTTCTCTCAGTATGGTGGAGAGTACAGTTTGGATTCTGTGGTCAGTCGTAGCATGGCCAGTGTGAGAAGGGGAAGAACTAATATTTTAGTTATAGTTAGATTAGGCATATGTAGTAGGATTTTCCCTCTAGAGTTACTTCTGGGGCCAATAGGGTCCCTATTGCTACCTTATCAACTCTTACACCAAAGGGTGTTATTCCTGCTTCTGCTTCTATTTCCTGCTTTAGCACTAGCCGAAATCACTTATATGACCTTTCTTTTTGTCACGACTTCGAGGCATCTCTCGATGTCATTACTGGTATGTTAAAACTCTTATCCTATTATGTGTACTTTTTGCTTTATTCGGGGTCTACTCTTTCATATGTGACCCAATTTATGGCTGTGCATTTTGGTTTTGGTTTCAAGTGTATTTCAGACCCTTTTTCTATATCTACCCCAGTGGGTGACTATGTGGTTGCTAGAAACATCTATAGGGGTTTTATGGTATCTATTGGTAGTCTAGAGACTTTGGTGGATTTGTTTGAATTTGACATAGTCGATTTTGATGTCATATAGGGTATGGATTAGATGCACTTGTGTTATGCATCTTTAGATTGTCGAACCCATAAGGTCATCTTTAAATTCCCTAATGAGCTAGTTATTGAATGGAAGGGTGGTTCCCTAGCTCCTAAGGGGAGGTTTATATTGTATCTTGGAGCATGAAGGTTAATCTCAAAAGGTAGTCTCTATCATCTGGTCTGAGTTAAAGATTATAACTTAGAGGGTCCTTCTTTTTATTCCATCCTGGTGGTAAACGAATTTCTGGAGGTTTTTCCTAATGATCTTCCTGGTGTTCCTCCCGATAGGGAGATTGATTTTGGTATTGATCTTGTCCCGAACACTCGTCCTATCTCTATTCCCCCATATAAAATGGCTCTGACTGAGTTAAAGGATCTTAAAGAGCAATTAAGGGATCTTTTAGACAAGGGTTTCATCCATCCTAGTGTGTCTCTGTGGGGTGCACCTATTTTATTTGTGCATAAAAAGGATAGTTCCCTTCGAATGTGTACTGATTACCGATAATTGAACAAGGTGAGGGTAAAGAATAAGTACTTCTTTTGAGGATAGATGATTTATTTGATCAGCTTTAGGGTACTAAGTTCTTCTCTAAGACTGATCTTCAGTCCAGGTATCATCAGTTAAAGATTAGGGAGGTAGATATCTTTAAGACAATTTTTCATACCCGGTATGGACATTTTGAGTTCTTGCTGATGTCGTTTGACTTGACTAGTGCACCAACGACATTCATGGATTTGATGAATAAGGTCTTCTATCAGTTTCTAGATCTGTTTGTGATTATCTTCATTGATGATATTTTTTTATACTATAAGAGTGAGAAGGATCATGTCGATAACCTCGGCATTATATTACAGACCTTGAAAGATCAACAGTTGTATGTTACGTTCTCTAAATGTGAATTCTGGTTGAACATAGTTACATTTTTAGGTCATGTTGTGTCTAGTGAAGGGATCATGGTGGATCCTCAAAAAGTTCTTATGGTTAAGAAGTGGCCTAGACCCACGACTCCAACCATTATTTGGAGCTTCTTGGGTTTAGCCGATTATTATAAGAGATTCATAGAAAGTTTTTCTTCTATTGCTGCCCCATTTACTAAGTTGAATCAAAAGAAGGTAAAGTTCTTGTGGTTTGTTGCTTGCGAAGGTAGCTTTGAGAAGTTAGAAGATAAGTTGACTTCAGCTCCGATCTTGACTGTACCTGAGGGTAAAGAGGGGTTTGTGGTCTATTGTGATGCATCCTAGGTTGGTTTGGGTTGTATGTTGATGCATCATGGTAAGGTAGTTGCATATGCCTCTAGAAGTTGAAGGTTCATGAGAAGAACGATTCGACTCATGAGTTGGAGTTGTTAGCTGTGGTATTCTCATTGAAAATTTGGTGTCGCTATCTATATGGAGTCCATGTTGATATCTTTTTTATCATTAGAGCCTATAATATATATTCACTTAGAAAGAGCTTAATCTCAGGCAAAGAAGGAGGCTTAAGTTACTGAAGGATTATAATATGAGTTTTCACTACTATCCAGGTAAAGTTAATATGGTCACTCTTAGCAGGTTGTCCATAGGTATCTTGTCGCATGGGGATAAGGATAAGCAGGAATTAGTGAAGGATATTCACCATTTGGATAACCTTTGAGTTCGTTTCTTGGACTCCGAGGTGATGTATTGGTGCAACAGGTGGTACAATCATCTCTTGGTTCAAAAATAAAGGAGAAACATGTATTTGATCCTCTCTTGATAAAAATCAAGGATGATGATGGTAAGCAGAAGGTGATGGCTTTTGAGATCAGCGGTGATGGTATCTTGAGGTACCAAGAGAGGTTGTGTGTTCCCGACATTGATAGATTGGGAGGAAGGATTTTGGTTGAGGCCCATGAGTTGCGGTATACGGTTTATCCCTATTTGACAATGATGTATCATGATCTCAAGGATATGTATAGGTGGAATAATGTAAAGCAGGATGTAGCCAACTTTGTGGCTAAGTGTATGGTGTGATAAGAGGTGAAGGTGGAGCCCCTGAGGCCTGGTGGGCTACTTCAAGAGATTAAACTACTAGTGTGGAAATGGGAGGTAATTAATATGGATTTCATTACCGGCCTTCCACGATCGCGGAATCAGTTTGACTCCATTTGGTTCATAATGTATAGGATTATTAAGTCCACTCACTTCTTGCCAATGAGGACTACTTATTCTACCGAGGATTATGCGAAGTTGTTCCTTCAGGAAGTTGTAGAGTTGCATGGTGCACCTGTCTCAATTATTTTAGATCGTGGTAATCAGTTATCATCGCATTTTTGATGCTGTTTTCAACATGGTTTAGGGACTAAAGTGAGTCTTTGTATGACTTTTCACCCACAGTTGGATGGGTAGGCTAAAAGGACTATTCAGACTTTGGAGGATATGCTACGAGCCTGTGTGATTGACTATGGTGGTAATTGGTTCGGCAATTTTCCTTTGATAGAATTTGCTTATAACAATAGTTATAATTCTAGCATTGGTATGGCCCCATTTGAGGCATTGTATTGTAAAAGGTGTAGATCTTCAATTGGGTGGTTCGAGGTTGGCAAACCAGAAATATTTGGCCCGAATTTGGTTCACCAAGCTATGTAAAAGGTGATGGTAATTTGATAACGGTCAAATTACACTCTTGAATGGGTGTAAGCATCGTTTTCAATATAAAACCCAACTAGGTTGGGGTCGAATCCCACAGGGAATAGGGTGTGAACTTCAATTTGTTTACGAAAGACTTTACAGGTAGTTTACTATTTCCAAAAGATGGGAGTTTAAGTTCACAGTGTGTTAAATATCACTTTCAATACTTCAGTGTTTGTAATCAAGATAAATGGGAAACCAGAGCTATGTTCACCAAGGGTTTCAAAAATTGACAGATCCTAGGTAATGCTAGAGATTCTCGAAATGAGGAGAACAGCAGAATATCCCTGACGATTATACTATCTGACTTATATCTCGACCTCACCAGACAATTTATTATCTAATTCTCTCAAACTTAGATAACTTATCTATTTCTAATAGGATGTTATCTCAGGTAGATTAATCTAGTTATGGCATTAATCATTAAACAGAAGGTTGGTAGCTTTCAAGTCCCTGTTGATAATTCACGTCCCCTAGTCTATTTCTCCGTTAGAAGCAAATAAATCCTAAGGCATAATCTAATGTTTGCAACCTCTATATTTCAGTTCAAACAACAGAATTTCAAGATGTTCTACTACTCTTTGAATCTGTTAATCACCTAGCATCATATCAAACCCTAATCCATGGATGCCATAACCCCGACTAATGGAATTAGCCGCTCATGATTTGATGAACGAACTCACAAGTTAAATTCATAATGATAAGGATAACTTACGATTAGATGGAAAACAACAAGTAGTTTCTTCGATTGAATCACTAGGTAGAAATCCAAAAATAGTTGATAAAAACAAGAAGAATAATTGATGTAAAAGAGCAATGTTAAGTACCTCTCTTCCCTAGGTTAATGTCTGATAGCTAACAAAAAAACCTCTCCAATAAAACCCCAAAATAAGTCTTTAAATAGTAAATCCTAAATAAGGAAATAAAATTAAAGTTTCAGTTTTCTCTTCGATTTATATGATGATGCTTTTGATGGCGTGTCAGATTCATGACGACGTGTGCGAGATGTCATCAAAGGTTTCAGTGAATTTTTATCTTCTGCCTCTTCAAACGATCATCTTGACGGCGTGTCAAAATCCTGACGGCACGTGAAAATTGTCATCATATCTTCACTGGGAATCAGCATACTCTGTCTCTAGTTGATGGCAATTTTGATGCCATGTCCCATATTTGATGGCCCTTCCAAATCCCCGTCACATTTTCTCTCAACTCTTCAGGTTCTGTCTAATCTTGACGACAACTTTGACGGCTTGTACCATGTATGACAGCGCTTCAGAATTGACGTCAGCTACACTTCAGCTTATTTATATCAGATGTTATCCGATTTATTCTTCTTTCCTTTGGTTTCCTCCCCGATCACTTATGTCTACATTAACACACTAAAAGCAATCAAAAATAATGAAAGTTGCTTAAGACTTCACAATTATTCAGAGTTAAAAACTTTAAATATGTTAGCATCGGCTCACACATCATAATTCGGGATAGGCTTAAGACCATCCAAAGTCACCAAAATTCCTATGCGGATGTTGGGCGAAGGGATTTGGAATTTGAGGTTAGAGATTGCGTGTTCTTGAAGGTGTCTCCCATGAAGGGAGTAATGCGGTTTGGAAAGAAAGGAAAGTTCAATACCAAGTATGTTAGCCTATATGTGGTTAGAGAAAGGTTGGAAATATTACGTATGATATAGATTTGACCTTTAGCATGAGTTCTATTCATCCGGTATTCCATGTGTCTATGTTGTGGAAATGCATGGGTGATCCTTCGTTGGTTGTTCTCTTACAGAACATTGGTATTTTAGATTCTTTGTCCTATGAGGAGGTCTCGGTGAGGATCTTGGATCGACAAGTTCGTCGATTGCAAATGAAAGAGGTAGCTTTGGTAAAGGTTCTATGGTGGAACCAAAAGTTTGAGGAAGCTACTTGGGAAGCCGAGGAGGACATGAAGTCTAAGTATTCGTTCCTATTTTTGATTCCAGAAAATTGTGCTTGAGGTATGTGTTGGTTCTTGACGTCTTTGTTCTCTATCTTTGTTAATGGTGGATTGTAAATTCCTTGGCATGTTATTTTTGTCTTAAAGGTAAAAGTAGAGACTTTTGACAGTTTAATTATGCTTGTATTGCCTAGTCCCATCATTTGAGGATGAATAATCCTAAAAGGGAGACTGAAATACCCCAAACTTTTGCCCTTGCAAATTTCTTGAGTCTTGAACCTTTTGATCATCATACGACTCACACCATACTAGTCGTATGATGTACTTATGGTTTTAGAACCCTATTTGTATGTTAGTCAGTGTGATATTGTCCAAGTTCTGACCTAGATATGAGAAGACTCCATATGATTCGTATGCTCAAGTGACGAGATATAGGGTCCAAACCATATGTTATCTAGTGTCTAGACTTTGATGTTCTGCCTTGGGTACGACTCACACTATACTAGTCGTATGGTGATGATACGAGTTGGGAAAAAAAGTTGTATGTTGGAAAGAATATGGTGTCCAACTTTCTTATCAAGTGACGATTTGAGGTACCACTCGTATGATGTGGTTACAAGTTGAAGGGTCCAATCATACCCACCTGCGTACTTTTTATAGCTTTTAAGCTGAGGGTATTTTGAACAATTTCCACCCTAAACCCTTAATCCCCAATGTCTTATAACACTTATTTGGATTTTATTCTACACTTTAGAAGATTGAAAAACTCTCTAAAAATCTCTCAAGAAGATTGGGCTAGGGTTTCTTCAAGCTGGTTATCTAGAGGCTTAAGGATCAAAATCTCTTCTTGAATCTTCATAACTCAGGTATGTGACTCTTCCTTCATTGTTAGTTCACAAAAATTATGTTTTTAAACATTGTTCATGAATCATTAATGGTGGTTTTAAAAGCCATGGTTGAGGGTTTCAGTGCATAATGTTGAGTATTATTTTCCCATGTTTTAAATTATGATCATATATGTTTGATAATGGTTTTGCATTTGTGGGTGAATATAAATTGTGGTTTAATGAGTGGGTCATGTTTAACCCTCGACTTGATGGTTTTTGGATTGAATAATGGGTTGAAAATGGTGTACCCTTAACCTGTCTATAAAAATATCAATGAGAAGAATCTTGTCTACATATGGATTGTGTTTTGAACTAATGCATTGGCCTATGAATGTTGATGATTGGTAAATGGTTTTATGAAGGCCTCGTTGGCCATAAACTGACTTGAATTATAACCTTGATGTTTTAATTGGCTAAATGTATTCGAGTCCCTAAATGTTGAATTAAATTGATATCTTTGTTTACACAATGGGTTCGATTCCCAAAGTTGATTACTAATGGTTATAACATGTTGTACACTTGTAAGTGGGGTTGTATGATGATACCAAAAAGATGCCTTTGGTAAGAATTAGATTAATGGTTGTGTATGTGAAATGAATGTTTTGATTGGGCTTTAAAGCGGGAGTGTAGCCGGGCTGTGAAAGTAGAGTCCAAAGGACTAACATTGGAAACCGCGCTAGCTGGTGCAGGTGTCTATATGAACAGAAGGTTCGAGTACTCCGAATGAATATATGAATGAGAGGTTCAAGTCCACCATATTGTATACATTGGTGCTGAAGTCACCTTGATTATGTCGGGAAGTTCGAGTCCCCCATAAAGGCATATACGGATATTGATATTCTCTAGTTTGTGCGGCTACACGCACTGAGGATCTTCCATCTAGGGGAGAGCTGGTCCATATAGCCCGTGGGTGCGTTGTGATATGACAGTTATGCTACATAGCCAGGTTAATGTTTTCAAAGTTCATGCCAAACCTTATTCCCTATCCCGACATGATATATATATATATGTGATTATATATGATGATTTGACTTGGTTTTGAATGATGGTATTATTTTATTTCTCTATCCTTGAGTTATATGCCAGCGCTTCAACCACCGTCTACAGACGCTGTAACCCCATGCGATGCAGGTCCCAAAACTTCTTCTACTTTACCTGCACAGTGATCAGGTGTCCGAGTAAGTTCGTGAGTTGTCATTGAAATGGTGATCTTCCATACTTAGAAAGGCTTCATTTCATTTTCTTTATATTCTATGTCTTAGACTTGTTTAGACTTTGGTTTTGGCTATTACTGGGGGCATACCCCGATATTATATTGACTTCAGATTTGTAGAGGCTTTTTTGGATTACTGTGGACTTGGGTGTGTTATTTTATTAATTGGTTTAGACACTTCATAAGTTATCATTAGTCTTTATTTTGCACTATCTTGTTATAGGTTCTAAATTCATTCGACACTTGAGGTTGTTGAGTTTACTAGGTTAGGGTAAGGGGTGATCTTCGGTCTATGTGGGACTTGAGATACCCATCACAGCCAGGCCTTGGTTCGGGTCATGACACAGGGTTTTGTTGTTACTGTAGTGTTATAGGATCTACTAATTTGTCTTTTGAGCAGTATGGATGATATTTCCTACAGGTGTATTCTACCCAGTATGATAGATAGTTCTCAGATAAGAGTGGGTGCTCTACCGTAGGGCAGGCCCCCGCTTATGGTTTTCACACTTTTGAGATTAAGCTAGATTTTGTTATGACCCTACATGTTGAGCCTTTGCCTGCTTGACTTATTGTTCCGCCTGTGGCTCTACGTTCTTTGATGTCTGCTGATGGGTAATATAGATTTTGATATTTATGAGATTGTCTCTTCCCAAGTTCAATGGTGCTATAGTGAGGATAGGATACTTTATGAGTTTTTTTTCATTAATTTCTAGGAGAGGTTGTATAAACTTAGTTTTCTTGAGTCCCATGCTGTTGATTACACTACTTTTTGATGTGGTTAAGAAGTGTTGGAGGCCTTACATCAATTGTAGATTAGTAGGTTCCCCTTCTTTGACTTGGACCCCGTTTTATGAGGGTTTTCTTGAGAGATTGATGCTATATAGATTAAGGGACAAGCCAAAGGATGAGTTTTATTATTTGGAGAAGGCTCTATGATAATTGCCAAGTATAAGGCTCATTTTCATGCATTATCTATGTATTCCACAACTAGTATCTCCATAGATTTTGACAGATCAATAAGTTTGTTAAGGGTTTGACTACTTCTTATCAGTTGGAAACAACTCAGTTCGTGGTTTCAAGTGGTTTCTTATAGAGTATTGTGGATTATGCCAAGATGATCGAGTCTATTTGGCAGGGTACTCAGAGTGGTGGTACTAAAAGGGTATATGCTAACAGGGTGGTTTCAATGTTCAGTCATCCCAAGGTAGGGATTTCTCAGGTAGAGGTTCTCACGTTACTATGGCATACTGGTTCAGGAAACTTTACAAAGTTCAGATAGTAGGGTTGTGGGTGCTGAAACTTTGGCTGGTCAGATATCAGGTCGTACATATTGAGGGTCTCATTCTTGTTCCTTAGGTTATGGAGGGCATTTTGGTTCTTTTGGTCCCTCTCAGTATGATTCATCAGTAAGGTATATTTTGTGTGTGATGAGTTTGGACACTTAATGAAGGGTTGACCTCGACATGCAATTGGTCCTCCCCAATTGAGTTTTGAGCTTTAGCTTTGTCTAAATCTAGTGTTAGAAGCTACATGGATACACAAGGTAGTAGATGTGGTAATATAGGTAACAAAAGTAGGGCTTAGAGATCTCATGGTAGTGGATGAGGAGTTTCTCAGTTTGGTAGAAGATGTGGTCAGTGTTTATTTTCCTAGGAGACCTAAGGTGGAGGTTTCTAATGTAGTGATTATAGATATTATCATAGTTTTCCATTGTCCCACTTCAGTAATGTTTTCCATGGTTCTATATTCTCCTATGTTTCTACATATTTTCTACTAGTATTGGTTCTATGTTTGAGTTCCTTGATCTGCCCATTTTTGTATCTACACCCATAGGCTATCCTTTAGTTGTGGATCAGGTGTACCAATCATATGTGGTAACCTTTTTAAGGCATGAGACTCGAGTAGATTTAATTATCCTAGACACAGTTAATTTTGATTTCAAATTGGGTGTGTATTGATTGTCTCCTTATCATGTAGTTTTGGATTATTTTGTCAAGACCATGACATTAGCTATTTTGGGTATACAAAGGTTAGAGTAGAAAAGTACCTCTACTTTGTGTCTGAAAGGGGTTACTTATTTTCTTTGTATTTGTTTCTTGGTAGGAAGGGCGGGTCTTTTTTATTTAGTCTATGTACGTGATACTAGTGTTAATTCGCCCCATTCATTGGATCATGTAAGAGTTATTAGAGAATTCAGGGACGTGTTTTCTATGAACTTACCTGGATATTGATTTTTCTATTGATTTAGTTTCACAATACAATTTCTTAGGTCATGATGGCGCCTACTATAACCCACCAGTAGAATAGCCCAACCTTTAGTCAGGAACGGCTAGTAAAGGACAACTCAATAATATAAAGAAAAGAATACGGAATAAATGAAATAAAGATCAGTTATATAAGTAAATCCCAAAACCTAGTGGTATCAGTACAAGAGCTTTTAATATAATAAGAGTATAAGAGTGAAGTATCAATGGAATTATACTAATACAACTTATTCTAAATACAACATAGAGACTAGTCTAATATATAAAAGAGAGGTAACTAATACTCTGAACGTCAGATCTCACTCTTAGTCTCCGAACCATGGCTGCTCCGCACGACACACACATCAATGGCGATAACCCGTACTATGATCTGTAGGCTGCAGAAATGTGGTATGAGTACCAAATGAATGGTACTTAGTAGGCAACTGCCAACTGAGCTCCAAAGATAAAGCAGATATATACAACGTATAAACAAAATGGAAATTACACCCAAGAGTCCATAAATCATATAACAGGTCAATGAGACAATAAGGATAGCCTATTCTATTCATGTCCAGGAGATAACCATAGTAAGGCTAAGGAAGTATCAAGGATGACATATCCTTTTATGTCCAAATTCATAAATCTCAATACTATAATATATATCCCAGGCTAATATGTGAATAAAGGGTGAAAGAAAGGTCGATGGCAATATACAAGGCCAAGGAATAAATATACAATATGAATAAATGAAGGAGAAATATACGGTAGTACCATAGCCATGAATAGCTATATATATAAGTATAGTTATGAGGTCAACTCAAAGCATAACCTAAATTATCATGCTCTCATTTTAAGACCTCATTATAATCTGATCAGGATTTAATACTTTCATAATCAGGGTTTCTAACCCACATGGCTAGACGTGAATTAATCATGTAGAATAATGCAATCGTAAGATAAAATAGGACAGTAACATACCTCAAATCTCGATATTGAATCAATGACCAGTCTATCATAAGCTAGCCAGAATAATGATCATGACAATGATAATAAAAATATCAATAAAAGCGTGAGTAAACGATTATTCTGGACAACCAAATAGCTAGCCGATCCTATGAGTACCCTTACCGCCCCAGGCTCAGAAGGTTCAATCAAAATACAATAACATAAGGCATATTTATCACCCATATCCATGCAACTATCCCATACTGGCTGATAGACATATGTGCATACTGGTGATAGGCACTGCGCATACAAAAATGAATGCAAGGTACCTAATCAACATCAAAATCTCATTATCATAACTATCATCATTATCTTAATCAACCTCTGACCTTACCGGGTATCAATATATCATCGTAATATTCTCCGAACTCAAACAGGGTATATATATATTATCACAACAGTATCCTCCATTCTCAAACCGGGTATATATATCATCACAACAATATCCTTAGGACTCGAACCAGGTATATATATCATCACAACTGTATCCTTCAAACTCGAACTGGATATATATATCATCATAGTCATTAATACATATATATAGATATATAATAGAACCACAGATTCAAGCCATGGCTAAAAGACTGTAAATTTGTAAGTCTATTTCCCAAAATAATCTTCGAGACAAAATCATTGAAAAAGTGTAGAAAGGGTCGGAATATCTCACAACCAAAGTAAATAATAGTGTTAAGTCATGGGCCAAAATCTATCTCGTTCAAATCTTTAAAATAATATTTTTAACCTCTTTATACGTATAAATATTCTATTTAGTTAGGCAATTATTATAGTAGAGAAATTCATTGTTAAGATGAAAAGTGGGTTTTACTCCTTATTTAGGAAAATAGAGATAAGGTCATATTTCAGCTAGGATTACATCAGTACCGATATAATAATCATGAGTGTACCAAATCTATGCATGCCATCACCAGTATTCAATTAGTGAAATCGTAGGCAACATAAACATATACGTGTCCATATTCTACAACCGTATCCTTTATAAGGATAAATACTCTCAGGATATCCAACAAATATCATAAGACAACCCTCGACCCAATAATATGTCCAGAATAATCACGACATCATAATCACAGTCTTAGGCCCATATACATATCTGAAACTCATATCGACAATCATATTTATGAGCCGTAGCATATCTATAATCATCTCACATATAGAAGGCATCTCATATCTAGGAAACATAATATCAATAAGCATATACCTCTATTATACATCTCATATCTATAGGTCATATATCATGGCCAGGAGGAAAATCATCTTTATAAGCCCAATAATCATAACTTAGAGGAAAATCATCTCTATAGACCGAATATAATAACTATAAGGAAAATGAATCTCTATGGGACAAATAACATAACTAAGAGGAAAATGGATCTCTATGGGTCAAATATCATAACTAAAGAGAAAAATGCATCTCATGGGTCAAATATCACAACTAAGAGGATAATGCATCTCTATGGGCCAAGTAGCATAACTAAGAGGAAAATGCATCTCTATGGGCCAAATATCATAACTAAGAGGAAAATGCATCTCTATGGACAAATATCATCATTAAGTGAAAAATGCATCTCTATGGGCCAAATATCATAACTAAGAGTAAACTGCATCTCTATGGGCCAAATATCATAATTAAGAAAAAAATGCATCTTTATGGGCCAAATATCTTAACTAAGAGGAAAATGCATCTCAATGGACCCAATATCACATCTAAGGAAAAGTAACATCTCTATAGTCCATTAATCATTATCCAACAAAAATCATCACAATTTATCAATTCACCAAGTAAATCTCATAAATAAGGCTCATTAATCTCAACTAGGCCTACTATCCGCAACTAAACCCATAAGAGCAAACACAAGTCTTGGCCTAAGTGGGCTGGATGATCCCACTTCCTATCCTCAATCTCCATATTTAGGCAAACTACACCCAAAACTAGTTTAAGGTATATTTTTTAACTTCTAGATGTCTAGTAAGCCATTAACCAATCCTAAAACAGGAAATTCGTCTAGAAACATGGGCAATTATGTCAATTTTTCCCTGAGATACACGGTTTCAAGATCACTAAACTAGCCCAACTAAGGTCAATCACACTAACCATGATTCCAACACTTGTGCCACATCCCAAAATCATGCATCATAGCATTTCCATACTACAAACTAATTGAATCTAGGGAGAAGGCAATAACATTCTAAAAGAATCATAAATATACTACCTTACGGGTCCAAAACCCTCATATAATTCCCCAAAAATCAATAATAAATACTAGGTTATTTATTCATAATCAAGCATAACATTCATATTCATGTGTCATACATAACACACATTATCGTCTGAGAAGAGTAGGTAAAAGCCTACCTCAAGGCCGAACCACAAAACCTCACATCATGCACCACATGCTTGTCTTCACTTCACAATCTCCAAAATTCAATCATGCTATCAAAACATAATATACTCATAAATACGAGTATAACGATACCTATATTTCACTATTGTGCTTCGGGTCCAAAAATGACACCAAAATCCCCAAGTGGATCCCATGTGTGGAAATCGTGTTTCTAAGGTCAACCCAATGCTCATACATGACCAATGAATCATAATCCTCAACTAATGGGTGCAAATAAACCAAATTTGTGGCTAAATCAAGCCCTAATCTAAATTGGGATTTTGGATTAAGAACTAAGAAATTCACCAATAAAGTGATGAAATATTACCTTAATCCGGATGATAATCATGATAAAAGATGTTTACCAAACTTCCTAGACACCCACTAGACTCAATTTTGAGTTATCATACCCATTTAGGATTTTAGGCCCTCAAAGATGAAGGAAAAATGCTCAAATTTACGACCTTGGGGTCTATTTATAGACCCTCTCAGAGAAGAGATGTGGTATCCTCGTGACAGTAAAGTCAAAAACTTATTTTTGACCCTTAGAACTCATTTGGAACCAAAATAACACAATCCAATAGTTAAATTTAAGTGTAAACCATATTTCAAATCTATTGGAATCATCAAAACTTTCACACGAGATCATTTCAGCAAAATTTTTGGCCCGCACCTATAGTTCTATTTTCATAAAATCCATTCAATAGCCCAAAATAAGTTTAGAAGCCTTGGGACATAAACCAAGGGCCCCTCTAGTCGAAAAGCAATATTGCAAATGCGATGAAGAAGTCAGATTTTCAATTCGAGGTTTTTTCAATCAAATGTGGGTTCCACTCCCATATTTTAATTTACCAACTTTTCGACCAATAGGCCGAAATGAGCTTGGGTGCATTGAGACCCAAACCAAAGGTATACCTAGACTAAAATCGATATTCTGGATCTGTTGCCGCAATCAAAATTTGCATCTGAGATTATTTTATTAAATTTTTTGCTCGATGGCCAATTAGAACCAACAAAGACTTCAAAATAGGAAATTGGATCTAGAAATCAAATGAACTTCCTGATTACCGAGCCATTGGTCCCAATAAGTCATAAATATCTTGGGGCAGCTATGGAGAAGCCCTAATAATCAAGATAACAAAAAACATGAAAAATAACCGAAAGGATCATTACAACATCTACTATTAAAAGAACTTTCATCATCGAAAGTCAACGGATAGACAGAATATCAAAGGCTCAAAAGGATGAGGTACTGAGCCCGTATACTCCGAACATGACTTCCTAGGTAACTTCCATGATGAGAGAACACTTGCAAGGTATTTCACCAAAGGTATTCCCTTTTCAACTAGCACCCCCACTTTATTTCCCAAACAACGAAAACTCAACTTCAATCACTACCTGGACTCCAACTGAACTGAAAAGACTGATGCATGTAAATCTGAACCATAAAACGATGATACCATCCCGATACCTATAAAATAAACAAAGGATCATCCAAGCCAAACCAACCCAAGTAATGAGTCATACCACTGACTCCCAAATCCAAATATAATTTTCTTCTACCAATCCATTCCTGCTATCCACTCTGAACCAGGAGGAAAATCACCTGAGTCCTGTTTGCGTAAGCTCACCACAGAGGGCTCCAAGAACTGAAGCTGACCTGCTGAAAGTCCAAATTGCAACATGAGAATAAACTTATAAGGCGCTATTTGGGCGCACAAATAAAGATAATCAAGGAATGTAATCCATACCAATGATGCAACCAGTTCAAATAAAAATCAAACTGAAATTCCAAAACCCAAGGTATAACTACTCATCACTAAATATTCTGCTCCAGGATGTCCTATCAACCAAGAATGAAGCCATATTGAATCCATCTCAAGTGTATTACCCCCACTGAGTATATCATCCAAAATTCCTAAAGAAAACTAGAGACTCGAGGTCAAATCTAAAAGAACCAATACCGGGTTCATGGGCTATTATCTGAACATTTATCAACTATAATCCATCCGAAATTGAGAAGACCCAATAGGAAACTACGAAGTAGGCTCAACCAGCTTATAAATAAAATCTTAAGTGAGATAAGTCCAAAATGAAAGTTGCACCCAAGCTCTACAAAACCAAGCTAAAATCTCAATACCGAGGCTGAATCGCTCGGTTTCAGCTACCCAAACCAAACCCGAGGATGGATAGGCATTCATACTCCAAGTTTATCACAACTTTCAAATTGCTATTCCAAAGCATCAAGTCAAAACTGAACCAATGAGCCTATATCATTACCAACCATTCGAATCAACTTTAGTATCCAAATCTAACAAATTCGAGATAAATCATACCAAGCCACAGTACAAAAATCATGCAAAAAGGTAAATCATTGACTGAAAATGCAAATAACCTATCCCATATCTACTAGAGGGAATGAGATCTCAAAAATACTAAAAAAGTACTCCCCAATGCTGCAAACCATACTAGCAAAAGCAAAAATTCTAGCAACTTATATTCAAGGAGAAAGAGTTTACCAAGCCTCATTAGGGCGAACAAACTCTGGAATAGGGATATCCTGAATCCACCCAAGAATTACATCATCAAAGAAAAAATATACCAATCCTGAAACCAAGGTCAAAGTCAAGACCACCACCAGAAAATCAACAACTCAAGACAAGGAATTGTCAATTTGCCAACTTAAGAAGCAATCACAAGAAAGGCCACCTGCCTCTAACTTTCCAACTCTACTTAAGACAAAACCATATAACAACAAAAAGGGAGTATCTAATCCCCACACTAATAATAAAGGCAAACATTCACACAGGAACGAACCCAACAAATCTAAGAGACGAATCCATGACATCTTAATATTTATGTCAAAACCACTATCGGGCAATAAAATAGTCACAACCAAAGACTGGGCCTCAAACTGGTCAATCTGAAAAATGGGTTATATCAGAAGGGATAGCCAAAACAAAAGCCTTCACAGCCCAGGAAGCAAGTCTAACAATCTTGAACTCAATATTAAGCAATATAACTAAATTACCAGCTTAAAAACAACATAGAACCATGAAAGGTCAACTTACCTTTGATACCACAATATATTCACAAATCAGTGTAACACAGCTAACCAAGAAGGAAAAATCAGCCTCGCCGAGCTATGGGAAAGAAATAATTAAATTGAGCTATATCTACTCAAGCCACCGAATAAGGTCATAAAATAAAATTCTAACTAGATAACAGTAGTCTAAATAGCTACCCAGTGAGGATCAATTTCATCAAGTAATAATATCAAATTATATCAATAACCTCAAGTAGCAATAGAAAAAATAATATCAACATCAATAAAATGAATAGGCGGTACCAAAATGAATATCAATACCATTTACCATTTAAGGGCTATAATAAGGGTAATGTGCCAAGATAAATAAGACTCAAACCCAAACGCTACACCCATAGGGGAAAATATCAATACAAATCTACTCCATCCACTACTAAAAAAATAAATCATAGAGTAGTAACATAATCATGAATTCAATAATAAGGCACATAATAACCAATATCAATTCAGCAAGGCATATAATTATCAATGGGTATGAAAACCTCAATATACATCATAAAAGATAAATACGGGAAACAAAAGCACACCTATCATGGTAAAGTCTGCAATCACATGCCTGCCGGGCATAGAGAGAATAAATCTGAATAAGTACAAACTCGGATCGACTGACTAAATCATCAACTGAAGGGCCAAGTGCACTATTTCTAACTGAAGATGCCACAGCATCACAGGGTCGATCTGAATAAGATGAATTACTAAAAATCCTATTCTGGGGACACTTTCTTGATCATTAGTCAATATCTCTGTAGTCATAGCAAATCTTGTAGCATCGATATGTCAAGGACACAAATTGAGCTAAAATGGTTGGACAACTGACACTGAGAAAAATCTCTAGAAATTTGTCCATTCTTCTACAACCATAGCCTATCTTAGAAACTCTGGGACAATGGGGAATACATTTTAATTCTATCTAATCAACTATCTCATAGTCTGAAATACTAATAGCATAGAATTGATAGGCTACAAATAAAGCTAAACTCTACCGAAAGGATCCTCACTCCCAAATACAATACCAATAGCACTATACTGATGGCATGGCCTCTTGCCTCCACTTTTATAAGCCTCAATACATGTACTTTATATTGTCTTCTAATAATCGACAACCTGAGGAAAGGAAAACTCAGTTACTATTAAGTGCTCCGATGCTAAACAAAGTTACAATACTAATCTTCTAATACATCCATGCACTAATGTCTGGCTCAAAAGCTTATAACATAGTAATAATTTTGGCCTACGCGATAAATCCAATCTCGTACTCAGAACTGGTAAAGAACCTTGATAAACAGCACTAGACTGAATCTGGTCTAAGAACTTCTTTATGAATCGAATGCCATCCATGGCTGTGAGGGATCTACAACATGACTTGGATTCCCAATGCTGAACCTCAAAGGATTAAGTAGTCACGAGCTCAACTAGAGCCTAAATTAGTCCTAAATCCTTTGACTTTTGCTGAAGATCTTTGACATACATCTCTGACTCTCTAGTCTAATACTGCGCTAAAACTCTAGAAACGTGTGTTGCAGTCTCATCCATATCTGTCCACATAGTCGCCCATCTTGCATTATTCACTAGGGATAGAATAGAGTTAATGGATGTGTTCGAGGTTCATATATATGAAGACACACGATAAGGAGTCAAGAAGTGAATTTTTAAAAATATTCTCGTAGACTTCCAAATATATGTTACGAATGTCTCCGCACCGATCCATAGGACTCTATTAATACTAATCTGTTGTACTAATACACTGGTGAACCTAGGCTCTTATACCAATTTGTCATGACCTAATTTCTCAGGTCAAGATAGCGCCTACTATAACCCACCAATAAGCAAACCCATTCTGTAGTCTGACATAATTAATAAAGGACTACTCAATGATATAAAGAAAAGAATGTGGAATAAATAATATAAAGATCAATTATATAAGTGAATCCCAAAACCTGGTGGCATCAGTACAAGATCTTCTAATATAATAAAAGTATAAGAGTGAAATATCAATAGAATTATCCTGATACAACTTATCTTCAAATACAATATAGAGACTAGTCTAATATATAAGATGGAGGTAAGTAATACTCTGAATGTTAGGATCTCACTCTCAGTGTCTGAACCATGGCTACTCCGCATAACACACACATAAATAGCAATAATTCGTACTATGATCTGCAGGCTGCAAAAATATAGTATGAGTCCCAAACGAATGGTACTCAGTAGGAAACTACCAACTGATCTCCAAAGATACAACAAATATATAAAATATATAAATAGAATAGAAATTGCACCTAAGAGTCCATAAATCATATAACAAGTCAATGAGACAATAAGGATAGCCTATTCTATTCAAGTCTAAGAGACTAACATAATAAGGCTAATGAAGTATCAAGGATGAACTATCCTATTTATGTCCAAATTTGTAAACTTCAACACTATACCATATATCCCAGGCTAATATATGAATAAAGGGTGAAAGAAGGTAGATAACAATATGTAAAGCCAAGGAATAAATATATAATATGAATAAATAAAGGAGGGATATATAGTAGTACCATAGCTACGTTAGCTATATATATATAAGTATAGTTATGAGGTCAACTCAAAGCATAACCTAAATTATCATGTTCTTATTTTAAAACCTTATTATAATTTGATCAGGATTTAATACTCTCATAATCAGGGTTTCTAACCCACATGGCTAGAAGTGAATTAAT
The DNA here is from genome assembly GCF_002878395.1 of Capsicum annuum. Taxonomy (NCBI): domain Eukaryota; kingdom Viridiplantae; phylum Streptophyta; class Magnoliopsida; order Solanales; family Solanaceae; genus Capsicum; species Capsicum annuum. Next base: position 146,776,003 of record NC_061115.1, on the reverse strand, counting down.
CATGTAGAATAATGCAATCATAATATAAAAGAGGACAGTAACATACCTCAAATATCGATACCGAATTAATGACCAATCTGTCATAAGCTAGCCATAATAATGATCATGACAATGATAATAATAATATCAATAAAAGTGCGAGTAAATGATTATTCTGGACAACAAAATAGCTAGCCGATCCTATGAGTACCCTCACAACCCCAAGCTCTGAAGGTTCAATCAACATACAATAACATAAGGCATATTTATCACCCATATCCATGCAACTATCTATACCGGCTAATAGACATATGTGCATACTTGTGATAGGTATTGTGCATGCAAGAATGAATGCAAGGTACCCAATCAACATCAAAATCTCATTATCATAACTATCATCATCAACTTAATCAACCTCTGACCTTGTCGGGTATAAACATAGCATCACAATATTCTTCAAACTTGAACCAGGTATATATATATCATCATAATAGTATCCTTCATTCTCGAATCACATATATATATCATCATAATAGTATTCTCTAGACTTGAATCGGGTATATATATCATCACAATAGTATCCTTCAGACTCAAATGGGGTATATATATCATCATAATCATCAATACATATATATAGATATATAATAGATGCACAGACTCAAGCCATGGCTAAAAGATTGTAAATTTGTAAGTCTGTTGCCTGGAATGATTTTCGAGACTAAATTATTAAAAAGTGCAGAAAAGGTCAGAATATATCACGACTGGAGTAAATAATAGTGTTGAGTCATGGGCCAAAATTTGTCTCGGTCAAATCTTTAAAATAATATTTTAAACCTATTTTATACGTATAAATATTCCATTTAGTTAGGAAATTATTATAGTAAAGAAATTCATTGTTAATAAGAAAAGTGGGTTTTGATCCTTATTTAGAAAAACAATGCTAAGGTCGTATTTCATCTAGGATCACATCAATATCGATATAATAATCATGAATGTACCAAATCTATGCATGCCATCACCAGTATTCAGTCAATGAAATCATAGGCAACATAGACATATATGTGTTCATATTTTACAACCGTATCCTTTATAAGGATAAATACTTTTTGAATATCTAACCAAAATTATAATACGACCCTCATCCCAATAATATATCCTGAATAATCACGACATCATAATCACAACCTTAGGCTAATATACATATTCGTAACTCATATCGACAATCATATTTATAAGCCATAGCAATCTATAATCATCTCACATATAGGAGGCATAATATCAATAAGCGTATCACCTCTATTAGACATCTCATATCTATAGGTCATACATCATGACCAAGAGGAAAATCATCTCTATAAGTCCAATAATCATAATTAAGAGAAAAATAATCTCTACAGACCAAATATCATAACTACGAGGAAAATGCATCTCTATGAGCTAAATATCAAAACTAAGAGAAAAATGCATCTCTATAAGCCAAACATCATAACTAAGAGGAAAATGCATCTTATGAGCCAAATATCATAACTAAGAGAACACTGAATCTCTATGGGCCAAGTATCATAACTAAGAGAACACTGAATCTCTATGGGCCAAGTATCATAACTAATAGGAAAATGCATGTCTATGGTCCAAATATTATAACTAAGAGAAAAATACATCTCTATTGGCCAAATATCACAACTAAGGGGAAAATTCATCTCTATGGGCCAAATATAACAACTAAGATGAAAATGCATCTCTATGAGACAAATGCATAATTAAGATAAAAATACATCTCTATGGATCAAATATCATAACTAAGAGGAACATGCATCTCTATGGACTCAATATCATATCTAAGAGAAATTAACATCTCTATAGTCCATTAATTATAACCCGGCAAAAATCATCACAATTTATCAATTCACTAAGTAAATCTCATAAATAAGGCTCATTAGTCTCAACTAGGCCTACTATCCATAACTAAACCTAAAAGAGCTAACACAAGTCTTGGCCTAAAAGGGTCGGATGATCCCACTTCTAATACCCAATCTTAATATTTAGGCAAAGTATGCCCAAAACTAGGCTAAGGCATCTTGTTCAACTTCTAGATGTCAAGTAATCCATAACTAATCCTAAAATAGGAAATTCATCTAGAAACATGGGCAATTATGTCAATTCTACTCTAAGATATGATTTCAAGATCACTAGACTAGGGCAACTAAGGTCAATCACAGTAACCATGATTCTAACACTTGGACCACATCCCAAACCTAGCATCATAATATTTTTATACTATAAACTAATTAAATCTAGGGAGACGGAAATAGGATTCTAAAAAGGTAATAAACATACTACCTTATGGGTCCAAAACCCTTATCCAATTACCTAAGCATCAATAATCAATACTAGGTTATTTATTCATAATCAGCCTAATATTCATATTCATATTCCATACATAATACACATCATCTTCGAAGAAGAGTAGGTAGAAGCCTACCTTAAGGTCAAACTGCAAAACCTCACATCATGCACCATATGGTCATCTTTACTTCACAATCTCCAAAATACCACAATGCTATCAAAATCATAATCTACTCATCAATATGATTCTAATGATACCCATATTGCACTATTATGCTTTGGATGCAAAAATGACATCAAAAACCTCAAGTGGATCCCACGTATGGAAATCATATTTTTGAGGTCAACTCAATGCTCATACATTACCAAGGAATCATAATACTCAATTAATGGGTGAAAACAAACTAAAATTGAGGCTAAATCAAGCCCTAAGATAAATTGGGGTTTTGGATCAAGAATTAAGAAATTCAGTAATAAAGTGATGAAATCTTACCTTAATCTGGATAATAATCATGATAAAAGATGTTTACCAAGCTTCCTAGACACCAACAAGACTCAATTTTGAGTTATCATACCCATTTAGGATTTTAGGCTCTCAAAGATGAAGGAAAAATGCCCAAATTCATGACCTTGGGGTCTATTTATAGACCCTCTCGGTGAAGAGAATTGGTATCCCCGTGACAGTAAAGTCGAAAACTTATTTTTGACCCTCGAAACTCATTTAGAACCCAAATAACATGATAAAATAGTGAAATTTGAGTGTAAACCACATTTCATATCCATTTGAATCATCAAGACTTTTATTTGAGATCTTTTTGACAAACAATGGGACCCACACCTATAGTTTTATTTTTCATAAAATCCGCTCAATAGCCCAAAATAATTTTGGAAGTCTTGGGACCTGAGCCAAGGGCCCCCCCTAGCCTAAAATCTATGTTATGGATGCAATGGAAAAGTTAAATTTCAATCCAAGGTCGTTTCAACCAAATATGGGTCCCACACTCGTATTTTAATTTGTCAACTTTCTGACCAATATGTCGAAATGAGCTCGGGTGCATTAGAACCCAAACCAAAAGTCTACCTATACTAAAATAATATTTTAGATCTGTTGGCACAATCAGAATTTGCACCCGAGATTGTTTCATTGAATTTTTCATCCGATGGTCATTTGGAACCAAGGAAGACTTCAAAATAAAAAAATAACTCTAAACATCAAATGAACACCTGGTAACTGAATCATCGGTCCCAACAAGTCAAAAATGACTTGGGGAAGCTGTGGAGAAGAACTAACAAAGAATATAAGAGGAAACATGAAAAATAATCGGAAGGATCAGTACATGTAGAGTTAAGCACCAAGATCATTTTCATTCCTCCTTATAAGATGGCCCCAAATAAGTGAAGAGGATTAAAGGAGAAATTACAAATTTTTTTGAGTATAGGTTTCATTAGATCGAGTGTTCTTCTTGGTTTCTCCAATATTATTTGTATTTAAGAAATATGGATCCATGCGCAGGTGTATTAATTTTTCCCAATTGAACAAAGTGACTATTAAGAACAAAAATCATCTTCCTCGCGTCGATCATTTGTTTGATCAACTTCAGGGTACTTTAATGTTTTCTAAGATCAACTTCAGATCTTGTTAACATCAATTAAGTATTAGAGCTTTAAATGTTTTGAAAATAACTTTTTATATGTGGTATGGCCATTACCCATTCTTAATTATGTCTTTTGGCCTGACTAATATCCTGATAGTGCTTATAGAGTTGACGAATAGAGTATTTCAGCCCTATCTTTATTCTTTTGTGATTTTATTCATCAATGATATCTTGGTTTATTCCAAAAATAAGGTTTAACATGTGAGGCCTTTGAGATCGTACTTCAAAGATTAAGAGATGACAAGTTGTATACCAAGTTTTTCAAGCGTGAGTTTTGATTGTATTATATCAATTTTACCTCATATGATGACCAAGGATGGTATCATGGTTAATCCAATCAAGGTTACGGCGACGTGATTGGTCTAGATCAACTTTTCTATTGTCATTCAAAGTTTTTTGGGTTTAGTAGGCTATTATTGATGGTTTATTTAAGGTTTCTCTTCCATTGTGGATCCTTCAGCTAAATTGACTTAAAAAGGTTATTTTTTTGTGGTCTAATAATTATGGGAGAAGCTTTTAGAAGCTTAAGGAGTTATTGGCTTTGGCTTCTATCTTAACTTTGTTTGAGAAGGATATAGTTTCACCATGTTTTATAATACTTTTGGAGTTTTCTTGGGTGGTGTGTTGATGTAGAAAGATAAGGTGATTGCTTATCTTCACGGTAGTTGAAGTTCTATGAGAATAACTACCCTAGAATAAGAGTTAGTAATGGTTGTGTTTATGTTGAAATTGTTGTGTCACTACTTGTATGGGGTTCATTATGATATTTATGTGATCATCATAAGATTTAATACTTCTTCACTTAGAGAGATCTTAATATGCAATAACGTAGATGGTTAGAGTTTCTTAAGGATTATGGTCTGACTATTCTTTATCATTTGAGAAAGTCTAATGTGGTAGCGGATGCCTTTAGTTGGAAGGCAGGCTTATCTTTTAGTAGAGGAGCGGCCTTAGCCTCAGACATTTTGTCTTTGGCTAACTAGTTAGTTTGACTTAATATTTTGACATCGGGGCATGTTTTGGCATATGTTAAAGATAATTCCTCATTTATGGAGTAGATTTGTGATAAAAAATTTAATGATAAGTAATTAAGAGTGATTGATGATAAAGTTCTAAGTAGTGAGGCAAAGAAAACATCTCTTGATCTCTAGAGTGTTCTAATGATTGCTTGTTGTGTGTGTGCACCAAGAGTGGGTGGTTGGATTATATTTATCTTGGAGAAGGATCATTATTCAAGGTATTCTATTCATTCATAACCTATAAAAATGTACCATGACTTCTAGAAATACTCTTGGTGGTTTGGGTTGAAGAAAGACATCGTTGAGTTTGTGTCCAAGTGTTTGAATTGTTAATAAGTAAAGTATGAGCATCAATAATTAGTATGATATGGAGGATGCCTATTCCCGAGTGGATGTCAAGATCTGTATTTGAGAGATCTTTAGGTTGCATGGTGTACCTATCTTTATTATTTCTGATAGAGGTACATCATTTCCCTCCAACTTTTGATGTTCTATGCAGATTGATTTAGGTAGTCAGCTTAAGCAGACCATAAGTGTGATGGATTTCCAGTTAGAGTAGACCATTTAGGTGTCAAAGGACATGTTTTGAACATGTGTTATAGATTTTAGTGCTCATTGGGATAAGTTTTTACCCTTGGTAAAGTTTGCCTATAATAACAGTTACCATTATAGCATTCATATGGATCCTTTTGAGGTTTTGTATATGTACATTCCTAGTGGGATGGTTTGATTATTTCGAGGTTAGATATTCACACACTGATTCATTGAGAGACTAGATGGATTGAGATAGATTGGCTCATTAGAGGCTTGTGGATGCCCAAAGTAGGTAGAAGAGTTACTCTATTAAGTGAGTTCATGATGTAGCATTCATTCATGGTGAGAAAGTTTTGTTGAAGGTATCACCTATGAAGGGTGTGGTGAAACTTGGGAAGAAAAGGATGCTTTGTAACGCCCCAAAATCGGGTCCCGAGACGTCACACAGTGCTTAAGGTCACAAGTGACCCCAAGCTAACCCTTCGACTAGCATAACTCATAGGCAACTGAATAAAAATACAAATCCATACAAATCAGCAGAAATTAACTCTTTTCTGAATCTGATCGATACAAAAATGGAATTTTACAGGATTACAATTCTACCTTTACAACCAAAATTGAAACAAAATACATCAACTTCTACTGACTATCTATGAATCCTGTACTAGTACTGACTATAGGTAGCCGGTTCATGACTCCCGACTACCCCAACTCAATACGACTGAATAAAGAAAATACAACACTATAAACTCTCATAACTAACCCAAGCCCTTGAATCAAAAGGACTCATCACCTGCTGACTGGATACCATGAACTGATTGGATCTGAAGATATAACTATACCTTGTACCTATATTCTGAGAAAATGTAGCCCACATACAAATATGTGGGTCAGTACCATGGAAAAATACCGAGCATATGGGGGTGAAATGTATATATAAAATAATATCTTAATATCATCACAGTTTATAAAATTATGCATGCTGATATAGATGACTCACTTGGCTCAAATTAAATCATCAAAATCATGGATGAATAATACATGTAAAGTAAACATGTTCTCAATTCACTTTCATCTCAATTTCAAATCATCAAAACAATCAAATCTTATGTCAATTCTCATTAAAAAATATTCCTTAAATCTTTTAAGAATAATCACTTTCTCAAACTCAGCCTTTTAAGCAAATATGTTTTCATCTCAGATAGAAGAGTACACACACACATTGGGAGATCCTATAACCGACATAAACCATGTGAGCTACATGGAGTCCAACGTACAAACCACATTGGGGAGAGCCGTCCTATCCTTGCCATCAGAGTAGGACTTCCAGTATCAATTCAAAAACACTAGTGATCACTATATAAATCAGCCTCAGTCTCACATCCTATGGGCGCATGCAGTTTTAGGGAAGTAAGGTCACTTTATACCTCCCACTCAGTGCTAAAGATTACTCCCGGACTTAGCTCAAAAATTTAAATCAGCCTCAGGCTCACATTAAAGAAAATCCACAATAAACACTTCAACAATTTTCATCAGGAGCCAATTTGCTACCCCTTTATCATAATCAATAAAAACGTAGATTTCTTTCACAGTCGAGTTTAAAATAACTCATTCACGACCAAAGGTCAAATCATTCAAAATATCTCAAATATTTAACATCAACATGCTTATAACACACACTTTCTCAAAAAAACACAATTTCAAATGGGGTTCATGACCCAAATATCAAAATCAAGATAAATATCGTTCAAGATTCATGCTTTATATGACCATATATGTAAATTCATCTTTCAAAATCGTAAACTTCAAGATTTCATAATAATCATCATAAGATATGGGTTTATTCTTCAAATTCATAAAAATCAAATAAAAATCATGCCTTTGTAAAGAAAATTACTTTTGGGCACAAGAACGAAAGAAAGTTCTTGTTGAAAAATTCTACACACCTTGAATGATGAACTTTAGATCGATACTCATTTTTGAGATGTTAATCGTGCCTTTGAATGATGGTTCTTGGAGTTCTTGAACTAGGAACTTGGAATCTTGAATAAATTTGCAGAATTAATGGTGAACTTTGGAGGTTCTTGAAGTTCTTAAACTAGGAACTTGGAATCTTGAATAAATTTGCAGAATTAATGGTGAACTATGGAGGTTCTTGAAGTTGGATGTAAGAGCTTAGGGTTTTCTTTTTGAGGGAATTTGATGAAATATAACATATAATGCTTCTAATAGGCTTTAATATAGGGTTTGGACGGATTTTGGGTGAGGGGGAATGACCAAAACGCCCCTAAAAATCAAATAATTCTCGAATCTGTCCTTTGGTGTTCTGATTTGATAGTCTGAAGTAGATCAACCATAACGTTTTACTCCGATATCCAAATTGGATGAAACCAATTTCATTAGAAAGAGGAGTCTCATATATTTCCGTTGATATATATTATCTCACCCAGATTATTGTGTACGAGGAGTTATGATCATTTGAAGTTGATCCAAAAATTCACTTTTGATAGGCTGAAGTAGATTGACCATAACTTTTTGCTCCGATAGACAAATTGGATGAAACCAATTTCATTGGAAAGAGGACTCGTAGAGATTTCCATTGATATATAGTAGATCACCCATATCATTATGTACAAAGAGTTATGATCATTTAAAGTTGAATCAAAAATACGCCAGGCCTCAGTACTTTTTTTCCTGCACGTTTTACTGTTCACAGTTCTATCGGAATGGTCATAGTTCGATCAGAATGGTCGTAAATCAATGCTCGAGTGTCCGTTTTTGATGATCTACATATCGTTGGAAATCTTATTTGATACTCTACACAATGGTAGGTCAACGTCTTAGAAATACTATACAAAAAATTTATGGATCGCTCTAAAGCATAGAACTCGATCCGTTTCTCATGAAATCTTTACGAAGAAAATTTTTTGGGGTACTACATGCTTAGTTCAAGATTTATCAGGCCTTTTGAGATTCTTGAGAAAATTAGAGATGCAATCTATATGCTAGCTTTGGCTCTATATCTATTAGCTGTTTATCCAATATTCTATGCCTTAATATTGAAGTAGTACCATTCGGATGATACTCATGTGATATAGTAGGATTCAGTTTCATTAGGTCATGATTTATCCTTTGTGTATGAGGTTATTTCTATCCTAGATAGATAAGTAGGAAACTAATATCCAAAATATTAATTCTATGAAGGTTCAATGGAGACATCACCTAATTTAGGAGACTACGTGGGTGGTTGAGTCTGATATACAGAGGTTATACCCCTAGAATTTTACCAGTTCAGGTACCTTATTTAATTCATCATTCGAGGATAAATGTGTGTTTTAATGGTGGATAATGTAACAACCCTTACTGTGATTTTTAGATTTTTCTATGTTTTGACCATTTTTCTCTTTCTCATACTTGTTATATATTATCTGTGAGTTGCGGGGATGGTTGTCATGGTCCCCAAAGAATTCAAGAGTGATTTAAATGAGTTTGAAGTTTTGAGTAGCCTTAAAAATGATTAGTTTGACTTTGGTCAACATCTTGTGATACAAGCATTGGATGATGATTCTATTAATTCAATTAGATCTGAAGTATTATTTTTGAGTTAGTAGTATGGTTGGTTCAAGTTTTTAGTCCTTATTTTGACTTTTGGGCATTTAATGAGAAACTAGTTAAGTTAGCCTAAAAAAAGGGTTCCATAGGTTGACTTGTTGATAATGACATCTTTTTATAAATCTAATGGTTCCATTGCAACCAAAACTTCAAAATTAGACTAGTAGAGTTGTTGGTTTAGCTTTGTGGGTAACCAAACAAATTTTGAGGGTTCGCTCAGAATATTTTTGGCTTTGGACTGATTGCTGGTGCACTAGACATTCCTTCACCGCGATTGGATGGCATAGGGTAGCGATTGTAAAGGCTTAAGTCATTTGGTATCGTAATTGTAAAGTGGGATACTACTATTGTAAGTTCAATTGGGTTGTTCATTACACTCGTGAACCCCCACCTCCTATAATCATGATGATCATTATAATACTAGCCAATGCTAACCTTTGAAATTATGTGGTGGGGGCAGCGATCGCAAGGCACCAACACCTGAATAGTATAAATACTTTATTTTCATAAATTTAGACCATCTTCACTACTTTTTATCTTGGAGAGAATGGTTTTAAGTGATTTTAAAAGGGTTTTGCATCAACTTGGATTTGGATAAGCTTCGAATATTACTTTTGATTTTCCTTTAATAAATCATGTTTTCAACTTCAAAACTTGGATTTTAAACTTGGAATTTTGAGGTTTCACCTGACAAAGTGACAAAATGATTTTTCTTTAGTTTGAAGTTTGATTTCAACTTATTTTTGATGGATTTTTATAGTTAGAAGCCTTGTAGTATGGGAAATATAATTCTTCAATAAAATTTTGAGTTTACTCTTTATTTTGGGGTTAATTCTCAAACTATTTTTGGATCTAAAATGAAAATATCTTACATGGGTATCGTAGACTCCTCTTGATATGTAGATTATATTTTTGATATACTGGTTAAGTTCTGAGTCTACATGGAAAGGAAAATATAACACTCCAGGTTCTGAACTCTAAAAACTCTCTTGGTGTTATGCTTACTACTCAGGCGATGACTTAGTTGACAAGTCATGAAGACTCCTCACCAGTCGTAAGGTGCAAATAAAAACACTAAAACAAAATACTAAAATGTCTAGAACTAAAATAAAATACTAAAACACTTTATAATGAAATCTCATCTTTGGATGATGAGAACTCACCACTATCTTCTGTTGAGAGAGTATCGAAGTGCACTAATCATGGGGCTGATGTAGAGCACCAAAACCTATATCATAAGATGATACAACACAGAAGATTATGTGATCAATACTTTGAATGTACTAAGCATGTCAGATATTCAAATTTAAAATATCCTAGATATGTTAGAAATACTGAAATACTATATTGAGATATAAAATTGGTTTTAAGCTTACTTTATTGTCTTTATATCATTATTGTTCAATCTTGTTATATGTTCAAAATTCATCCGACATAGGGTGTAGGGTCATTACCGGTGGGATATTGGGGGTGGGTTCCGATCCTGGTTGGACTTGAGATACCCAAGGAGACTAGGCCCTGGTTTGGGTCATATCAGCTGCCGTGTATCGACATAAATGATATGGACATACTATACGGTGGCAACCCTTAATAAAGGAATCAATTTAAATCCTTGTTATGGATGATATCTCTTAGGTTTCCTTATGAAGAAAAGAAGCCAAAGCAGTTGAAGAATATAAAAGAAAAGGACTGAAGATCGAAGCACTCACACAACTTCAAAGGAGAATCTCAATGTGTCTCAATATTATTCTCATAAAGGTTTGTACTTCTTAGTTTATAATAGTTATACAAGAATAGGATCGAGTCAACTTTGCAATACCAATTGAGTCTGTGTCACAAGATCTGGAAAAAAAAATATTTTTCCAGCTCTTGTTTACCACCATTGTACTCAAACTCCACTTTGAAAAGATCTAAGAAAACTTTGAAACCCAAGGGGACTTGAAGTAGGCACTATAATGGTGTTCTGAACCAAGATAAATCTTCGTGTTCTTATTTCAAATTGCTTATTTACTTGCCTATTTATTTAAATTAAATCTAGTTTTTGAAGTATACTAATTTGTAGGTAAGTTGACTGTGAAGGCTTAATAGTCGACTCAAGGAAATTTTTAATTCACCCCCTTGAATTCCAATTGCTATCAGAGTAGGTCTCACCAACAGTGCTGCTTAACTGCACGTGAGCAAAGATTAAATGGTGAACTATCGAATCCGTGGTGCTCTCCTTCAAGATGGTCATGCCTTCACAAGACCACCATACTTCAATGGACAACACTACTCGTACTGGAAGAACAAATTTAGAATCTTCATCCAATCAAATAACTTCAAAGCTTGGGTTGTCATTAAGAAAGGACCTAAGCCTATTCTAGGACCCAAGGAAATGCAGAAGGAGAAGGACAAGGAATCAACAATTGCTGATGTAGAGGACCTTAAAAATTTTAAAGTCTCCGAAGAACAACAAAAGGTAATTCAAACAAATGCACGAGCTATAAATTTACTCCTTCTGTGAAAGTGCAAAAGAGATATACAAAAAACTGGAAGTAACTATGAAGGAACCGCTAAAGTCAAAATTCAAAGATCGCTGCTCTGGTCATAGAATATGAGTTGTTCAAAATGGAAGAGAATGAAAACATGGAAATAATGTTTGCTGAATTTAGCAAAATTGTATGTAAGCTGAAATCACTAGGGATGATCTATCCAAACAACCTTTAAGTCTAGAAGCTTGTCAGAAGCTTCTCTAAAGTCTAGGAAACCAAATATGCTATCCTAGAATACGGAGAACTCTACAATATGACATATGACTAACTACGAGGTTGTAACCCCCCAAAATTGGGTCCCGAGATGTCACACGGTGCTTAGGATCACAAGTGACCCCAAGCTAACCCTTCTACTGGCACAACTCATAAGCAACTGAACAAAAAATATAAATCTATACAAATCTTTGGAAAATAACTCTTTTCTGAATATGATAGATACAAAACTAAATTTACAAGATTACAACTCTGCTTTTACAACCAAAACTGAAATGGAATACATCAACTTCTACTGACTGTCTATGAAGCCTCTACTAGTACTGACTGTAGGTAGCTGGGTCATGACTCCCGACTAACCCAACTTAATACGATTGAATAAAGAAAATACAACACTTCTCGAATTATATAACTAACTTAAGCCCTTGAATCAAAAGGACTCATTACCTGCTAACTGGATGTCGCGAACTGACTGGATCTGAAGATGTACACTATACCTTTTACCTACATTCTGAGAAAATGTAGCCCACATACGAATATGTGGGTCAGTACAATGGAAACGTACCGAGCATATGGGGGTGCAATGCATATATAAAATAATGTCTTAATATCATCACAATTTATAAAATTATGCATGCTGATATAAATGACTCACTTAGCTCGAATTAAAATCATCATAATCATAAGAGATTAAAATATATCGGGTGAAACATGTGATTCATCATAATAAATCTCAATTCACTTCCATATCGATTCCAAATCATCAAAGCAATCAAATCTCATAACAATTCTCTTTGGAATATATGTTCATTAAATCTTTCAAAAACAATGACTTTCTCAAACTCAGTCTTTCAAACAAATATGTTTTCATCTCAGATAGAAGAATAAGACTTTTCATATTAGATAGGAGAATACACACACACACACATTGGGAGATCCCATAACCGACATAAACCATGTGATCCACATGGAGTCCAACGTACAACCCACGTTGGGGAGAGCCATCCTATCCTTGCCATTGGAGTAGGACTATAAGTATCAAATCCAAAAACTAGTGATCTCTATATATAATCAGCCTCAATTCTGGATCCTAAAGGGGCACGTAGTTCTAGGGAAGTACCAACACAGTTACACCTCCCACTCGGTGCTAAAGACTACTCCTAAACTTAGCTCAGATCTTTTCAAAGAAAATCCACCATAACATAATTCAGCAATTCACAACGAGAGCCATCATGCTACCCCTTTTTCATAATAAATCAAAATCTGGATTCGAGTTCAAAAATAACTCTTTCAAGACCAGAAGGTCAAATAATTCAAATCTCAAGGTGTGCATAACACATTACTTTCACAAAAATTATAATTCTCAAATAGGGTTCAAAACCCATATATCAATACTTGAGCAAAATATTTCAAGATTCACACTTTATGTAGCAAACATGTATAATTCATATGAAAATCTGGAGATTCAACTTCAAACATGATATTAACATCAAAACTCAAGGAATCTACCTTCAAGACATCATAAAAATATAATAGTCTTTTGAACAAGAACGTAGGATAATAGTTTCTATCTCAAATTCATATCAAAGCATGTGAAATCATATATCTTTGTAAAATAATACAAATTTTTGGCACAAGAACAAAAGGATGTTCTTGTTGAAAAACCCTACATACCTTAAACTTGAAGCTTTGAATGAACTCTTGACCTTGGGACTCTATTTGTGAAAATAATGAGTGTTTCTTATAGCCCTCGGAATGGGGATTCCGAATCTCGAAGAATTATTGAAAACTCATGGTTGAATCTTAAGATATTTGAATTTTTAGGTTGAAACCCTAATGAATGTTTTTGGTGATTTTGAGAGAAAGTAAACTTATTTTGGTGTTATGGGAGTTTAATCCCGTGTTATAGACATATATAAGGGTGTTTTTTGCACTTGGAAGTGAGGTATACGGTGCATTGCTTATCGCACACATTTAAGTATGCGTCGCATTTCTTATCGCACACATTTAAGTATGCGCCACATTGCTTATCGCACACATTTAAGTATGCATCACATTGCTTATCACACACATTTAAGAATGCGCCGCATTGCTTATTGCACACCTATTCCAGTATCTATGTGCGATTGGTTAGACGACGCACTCTACTTTGCAAAGCCATAACTCCTTGCTCGGGTGTCATATTTTGATGAAATTGGTATCGTTGGAAAGCTAATTCAATTATCTACAATTTGATAGGTCTTGGGATGAAAAATTTCATGTATATTAAGAGATATTCACGTTTGAATTTGATCCCTATAGAATCAAATGTCAAACTTTGGATGAATCAATTGGTCTTAGCTCAACTTTGTTCTATGTCATTGCTATGAACATTTTTCACCTCTAAACTACTCCATAGACTAGGGTAGTGATCATGCAACTTGTATTCCGTGAGAATCACTTGGATTAGATCTTAGATGCGTAGGAACGGCGGTTAGATTTCTAGCACAAAAATATGGGGTATTACATTATCTCCCCCTTGGGAACATTCGTCCTCGAATGTGGATAATTAACCTAAAACACAGAGGAATCTTAGTCTTCAAGCCATCATATGTAACTGATAGAACTGAATCCTGGATCTCAAGAATGATGAGCTACTGAACTGGTCTGCAAGTGCATGAATCCTCAAGAAAAATAACTATATGGCTAAGATAGAAACGAGAGTTTCAACTTATGAGTAACTATTACTTTGCACTGGATCTGATCTTATGAGAAAGGATGAGAGGTTTTTGACATGAAAAATCAGGGTATTACAACATCACCCTCTTGGGATCATTCATCCCCGAATGATAATAATTTGATGAAAATACTAGAAAGAGACTGTGATACTACACAGGATACTTACGAACTGAATCATGACTTAATATCTGAAACTGAAACTGATGCATGAACTGAGCTGAATTCATAATTTAATTGGACACAAACACATTGCCTCTTAGAATGTACATAGGTATAAGACTGCGGATAGTAAGACTAGATGGAAAATTAAGAATCTATAGGAGCTTATCTCCTTGCTTGCCAAACTAGATTATAGGCTATATGGACTGGATCATACTGACTACCCATACTCAAATGGACTATTTCTTCAACACTTCTACGAAATTCTATTGACATTAGGGAGCAAAGAATTTTGGGCATGCCCTGAACAAGACATTTGACTATGGAATTAAAACATTGATATAACTCTATAGCATAGAATATAATTATATAACTCATAAACTAGGATAGGATTGCTAGGCCGCAGGCAACGCAACTTCTTACTTTCAAGCTTTGCATCACTTCTCAAATCCTCTCTTAACTATACTATTCCTCTTAAATGCCATACTCATTTGATTCAACTTATAATTCTCATATTGGCACTGCGAAATCTTTCTACTAAGGTCTAAACTAAACTAAGTTCTCTCACCATGATCAAGCCTAACACTAAATCACAAGATACAATATTCCAAACCACAATACTAGTCTAAACTACAAGGTTCAATGTTCTATATCTTCTTAGATCTCACACCCTAAGCATAACATGCCTTACCACTTCAATGACTAATTTAAAACTCTTGATATGGATTCACTAGTGCATATTGCATTCATCATCTTACACCCAACATAACATTCAAGCCTATCATTAAAAATCACATATAACTTTACGGCAAATACCCCTAAAGGCATACTTCGCATATTCTCTAAACCTTTATCAACAACAATTTTCTTGCACTATTCTTAAAAACATACACACAATTTCTAACTAACCATGACATGTATCAAAGACTTGGCCTCAATCTTACTTCACACTTTAGCCTTAGATAGAAAAGCATAAATAATCTTTCTTAATGAGGGTCATCAACTCTCACATATAAACCATTGATTATCCACTATCATCACCACTATCTTAACATAGGAAGAGGTCACCGAACGGCTAACACATATCAACCAGAAGCACGAAAACTATAATACATAACATTAACACTTATCTTTGTCCTGAGGAATAAAATATCAAAGGCATGGATTCATTAAAGAAATCTAAGATAAGGACATGAATAATATAATACGAACTTCACTAGTATCATGAGTTTAAAAACTGGTCATACTCTGAAACATGAGTTTATACTTATCATGAGCTACTCAACATAAGACTGGAGTTCATAGATTCATAAGAGATAACTTGAAACACAGAGTGAAGTTGTTACATGCTTGCTAGAAGCTGAGAATGGGCTTGAGCACACATGATAGGTATAAGCATAGGCCTGTGGTATGGATTTGTCAAGGAAGTGATGGATTTGGTGTTGTAATGACTGAAATCCAAGGAATACTCTAGAGTAAGAAGGGATCACTATCTCATCATAACTCATTATTGACATATATCACAATCTAGTTCTCAAAACTCGGTTTGTTTCTTCACTAACCATCTCCCCCTTAGGTCAAAGCTGGTTTTCTAAGTATGACGGTCTACTCCATATCCTCAATACTAAGCCATAATTTCATCATTCTATTATCTACACATAAACTAATTTTGAACTTACCAACTTCATTCTTGAACAACCCATCCATATGACATCCTTAACTTATCTATCAAGAACATCATAATTATCTAACTCTTTTTTCCACTTAGCAACTCAACGTTACTACTAACCACACAATATACAATAATCCTCAAAAATAATGCAGCCCCATAGCACCTTGGGCACACCTCTACACTATACTTAATTACAAACACATGATCTTATACTCTTGCATACATTGTTTAGGCCTACTAGATCACCTCCATATAACTAGCATCAACAACCGAACCATCAATTGTTCAAACTTAATGTCTAGAGCTAAACATGATTTACAACCCAATCTCATACACAATTTTCACTTCAAAACTATAGAACATAGCATTAAGAAAAACTAGTACACAATGATAATCGATCATAATCATATAGCCTATCTTATGCATAATCTGTTAACACATCCTCCTTCTTCACATCATTACTATTTACCCATCTTCACACTTAAATTACTTTCATAGCTCTATAAATTTCAACTAAACTTCCTCTTGCAATCTCAGGAAAGCCTAAATTAAAAATACTCAACCCTCAAGTACTTCCATCAAAACCTATACTTTCCTAGCACAACAAATACCATCAATAACTCTTTCCATACTTCAAGCAAACAACAATCCACCTTAACTAATAATCTCCTTCTCTAACTTCACTACACTAACAAACAAGGGTATATCACTTCATTACCAATTCAATCATAAGCAAAAATTCAGCTATACATATTCAATAAATCTCCCTTACCATCATTCTTGCCACTACACTTCTAAACCCAAAAGTTTAACTAACACAAGACTTTTAACTAAACGTTACTACTTCTGTCACTACACAGAAACCCAGACTTTCAACTAACACAGAACAACAAGATAAACAACAAATTGCTAGTGAATCGAAATAGGCCTCACACGGCTTCACTAGACTTTGATTTTATATTTTAAACAAGAAAATTAGATGAATAACAAAGCAACTATGCTAGTGAATCGAAATAGGCCTCACACGGCTTCACTAGACTTTGATTTTTCACAAACATAATAATAACAAGATTACACAATATAAAAGATAGAAACTTGACACACAACATTCAACGATCTAAGAATACACCTTACTCTGTCTTAATTAAATAACTCATAAGAACAAGGGTATAACTTCAAATCTGAGGGACTTATAACATAGTAGAAGGCTCCTCTCAAGCCGCTTTTACGAAACTTCTGAAACTTTTACTAGCAATTATAAAAGCATTATCTGGGGAGGAACTGGAACTTGCCAAACATGTTACTTCAAGAACATAGATAGAGAAGTATAGATTATCATTATGGATTCTGAGGAGAAATTTGAAAGCATATCTGACTCGGGCTTAGTGCACGATTTCTACAGGCCTGATAAAGCACTTTAGTTTTTTGGAACTCAAAGGTACTGATAGGATACTTTTATAGCTCTCTTACAATTCCATAACTATCTATGAAGAATTAAGCTCAACTGTTTCTAATACCTTGGAAATAAGGCAGAGATGGCCTGACTAGAGTAAGATGAGAATTTGTATAAGTTTCTTGGAGAACTTTTTGATAGCACGATTTAAGACTTGAAAGAATGGAGACATTTCCTAAATGCCCTGTAGCCTCTCAAAGAAAATTACAGACGTCTCTGTACCGTTCTGCAAGACTCTACTAGACACGGCTTCATAGACACCCTAGGACATTTGAACTCTGTGGTCTGATACCAAGTTTGTAATGCCTCGAAATCGGGTCCTGAGACGTCACACAATGCTTAGGATCACAAGTGACCCCAAGCTAACCCTTCTACTGGCACAACTCATAAACAACTGAACAAAAAGTATAAATCTATATAAATCTGCGGAAAATAACTCTTTTTTTAATATGATAGATACAAAACTAAATTTACAAGATTACAACTCTGCTTTTACAACCAAAACTAAAATGGAATACATCAACTTCTACTGACTGTCTATGAAGCCTCTACTAGTACTGACTGTAGGTAGTCGGGTCATGACTCCCGACTAAACCAACTCAATACGACTGAATAAAGAAAATACAACACTTCTCAAACTATATAACTAACTCAAGTCCTTGAATCAAAAGGACTCATCACCTGATGACTGGATGCCGCGAACTGACTGGATCTGTAGATGTACACTATACCTTGTACCTACATTCCGAGAAAAAATAGCCCACATATAAATATGTGGGTCAGTACCATGGAAACATACCGAGCATAGTGCAATGCATATATAAAATAATGTCTTAATATCATCACAGTTTATAAAATTATGCATGCTGATATAAATAACTTGCTTAGCTCGAATTAAAATCATCATAATCATAAGAGATTAAAATATATCGGGTGAAACATGTGAGTCATCATAATAAATCTCAATTCACTTCCATCTCGATTCCAAATCATCAAAGCAATCAAATCTCATAACAATTCTCTTTGGAATATATGTTCATTAAATCTTTCGAAAACAATGGCTTTCTCAAACTCAATCTTTCAAACAAATATATTTTCATCTCAGATAGAAGAATAAGACTTTGCATATTAGATAGGAGAGTACACACACACACATTGGGAGATCTCATAACCGACATAAACCATGTGGGCCACATGGAGTCTAACGTACAACCTATATTGGGGAGAGCCCTCCTATCCTTGCCATCGGAGTAGGACTATAAGTATCAAATCCAAAAACTAGTGATCACTATATATAATCAGCCTTAATTTCGGCTCATACGGGGGCACGTAGTTCTAGGAAAGTACCAACACAGCTATACCTCCCACTCGGTGCTAAAGACTACTCCTGAACTTAGCTCAAATCTTTTCAAAGAAAATTCACCATAAAATAATTTAGCAATTCACAACGGGAGCCATCATGCTACCTCTTTTTCATAATAAATCAAAATCTAGATTTCTTTTCTCATTTGAGTTCAAAAATAACTCTTTCAAGACCAAAAGGTCAAATAATTCAAATCTCAAGGTGTGCATAACACATTACTTTCACAAAAATCACAATTTTCAAATAGGGTTCAAAACTCATATATCAATACTTGAGCAAAATATTTTAAGATTCACACTTTATGTAGCAAACATATATAATTCATATAAAAATCTGGAGATTCAACTTTCAACATGATATTAAAATCAAAACTTAAGGAATTTATATTCAAGACATCATAAAAATATAATAGTCTTTTAAACAAGAACGTAGGATAATAGTTTCTATCTCAAATTCATATCAAAGCATGTAAAATCATTTATCTTTGTAAAATAATACAAATTTTGGGCACAAGAATGAAAGGATGTTCTTGTTGAGGTATACGGCGCATTGCTTATCGCACACATTTAAGTATGCGCCGCATTGCTTATCGCACACATTTAAGTATGCGCCGCATTGCTTATCACACACCTATTCCAGTTGCCATGTGCGATTGGTTAGGCAACGCACTCTACTTTGCAAAGCCATAACTCCTTGCTCGGGTGTTGGATTTTGATGAAATTGGTATCTTTGGAAAGGTAATTGAATTATCTACAATTTTATATGTCTTGGGATGAAAAATTCCATGTATATTAAGAGATATTCACGTTTGAAGCTGACCTTGTAGAATCGAATGTCAAACTTTGGATGAATCAATTGTTCTTAGCTTAACTTTGTTCTAGGTCATTGATATGAATATTTTTCACCTCTAAAATACTCCATAGACTAGGATAATGATCATGCAACTTGTATTCATGTGAGAATCATTTGGATTAGAGCTTACACGCGCAGAAACGATGGTTAGAATTCCAGCACAAAAATACGGGGTATTACTAAGGTAATCTTTTTGCCTATGAATGAAATTATATCAATAGGTATAACAAAGAGGAAAAGAATTAACCAATAGACTTCAATGTTGTATAAACTAAGGAGGAATATTTCCTAGAGGAAGCTAATAGGGAAGGAATGGCTATCATAAACTGAGGAGTAAGGCAGATCTTGAAACAGAGATAATAGAGACCCCAAGGAGTCAAAAGCAATAAAATAAAAAGGAATGATGATCGTTGCTTTTACTGTGGAAGGCAAAGTCACTTTAAACAAAACTGTCAAGAACTGAAAAGAAGATCCTCCAGAAGAAATAAAAATTTTGGGGCTTGGAGAGATGAAGACAAAATTGAGGAAGAAATAGAAGCAGCCAACATGTGCTTCATGATAAAAAGTGAATCAAGCGAGGTAAGACCACACGATTGTCATAACTATAACATCCTTGAATCAAATTTTGAGATGATAATGGATGAATTTCAAAAAGTTATTGATGAATACAATAAATTTGCTCAAGAAAAGAAAAACTAGAAAGCTTGGCTTAAATGAAAATTTGAATAGGAACGGAGAAACTGTCAAGTTAAAATTGAAGCATGTCAAATTGAAATTGACTTACTTCAATAAAAGCGTGATGATGTAAAAATGCAACTAATAGCATTAGAAAATCACCAAGTCATAGTTTTGTAAGATCAAATTCTTTTAAATTTAAGCTTAAGTTCCTCATCAAGATTGTTTAAATCAGAAAAACCTCTCATTAAGATTGTTTAAATCAGCAAAACCTCTTTCTCCTTTCAAGGACTAGTCTGCTATACCATTGGAAAGAAAGGGAACAAATCACACAACTGCAGGCAAAGGTCTACATGTATGTGGGTTTGGAGGCCTAAAGGAAGTACCTCTAATCCTTAAGGACCCAAGACCACTTGGGTACCTAAGAAAAATTAATCTTCTTATTTTGAAGGAACATATCTTGAAGAGCTATAAGAAGGGAATATGGGCCATTGATAGCAGATATTGCAAACATATGACCGATAAAAGGATAGTTTTTGTTCTCTAAGAAAAATAAAAGTAGGATCAGTCAGATTTGGTGACAATGCCAAAGGCGATGTCGTCGAAGTGAGATTAGTGAAGCTTAACTCCTTATGCAAACTCATTAAAGTATATCTCATAGACGGACTCAAATACAACCTGCTTAGTATTAGTCAGCTGTGTGATGTAGGATTTGGAGTCTCTTTCAAAGATGAAAGTTGCTCCATCAAACATGACAAAAGATACATCTCTCTTATCGGTGAAAATATTAATAATATTTAGGTTCTAAATAGTTCTGACTGCCACTTTAACTTGCCTCACTATGCGAACCAATGATGCTTGGTTGTGGCATCGGAAGCATAGGCATGCCAGTATGCATATCATTGAGAAACACTCCAGACTTGAACTAGTGAACGGTCTGCCAAAACTCAAGTTTGAGAAGGATCATATCTGTGATGCTTGCTAATTGGGTAAATAGTATCGGACATCATTCAAAGTCAAAGATATTGTTAGTACTACCAAACCCCTTCAAACAATCCACATGAATCTATTTGGTCTCACCAAAATAGTAAGTGTTGATGGAAAACGATATGTTTTTGTTATTGTTAAGGATTATTCTCATTTTACGTGGGTAATGTTTCACCTTCATAAATATGAGGCCTTTACAAACTTTGAGATCTTTTGTAGAAAAGTGCAGAGAGAAGTAGGACACTTCATCACCTATGTTCACCATGATCATAGTGGAGAATTTGAAAACAAAGCTTTTGAGAAATACTGTGCTCAGAATAGATACTCTACAAACTTTTCATCACCTCAGTCTCCTCAACAAAATGGTGTAGTGAAGCAAAAGAATCAACCTATTTAGGAAACTACAAGAACCATGCTACTAGAACACAATCTTTTGGATCACTTTTGGGAAGAGACAGCAAGTATAACTCATTATATCATCAATAGATGCCTCATCAAACCAATTCTAAAGAAGATCCCTTATGAGTGGTAGAGAGGAAAGAATCCTAATGTTAGCTACTTTCATCCTTTTGGATACAAGTGCTTCATCCACAACAATGGTAAGAATAACTTAGGGAAATTTGATCCATAAAGTGGAAAAGGTTTTTTTCTTGGGTACTCTCCCACTACTCGTGCCTACAGAGCCTATAATAAAAGGACTCTATGTGTTGAAAAATCTGTGCATATTGTATTTGATAAAACTAATCACCCTCATATGAGTTTAAGCATTAATGAAGAACAGATAAATAATCTACAATCTAGAGACAATGCAAGCACAACTCCAGAGCTACCAAAACAAGTGTTCCAAGAGAGTGGAAACACAATGCTAGATATCCAAATGATTTTATCATTAGAAATCCAAATGATAAGATAAAAAGAAGAGCCTCATTAAGAAAGCAAGCGTTTGTTGCTCTTGTGTCTCAAATTGAACTCAAGAAGACTGATGACGCCCTCAAAGATGAATCTTAGGTTGAGGTCACGAAGGAAGAATTAGATCAATTTGATAGAAATCAGGTTTGGGCTCTAGCTGAGAGACCCAAGAACTACTCAGTAATTAGAACCAGATGGGTCTACAGAAATAAATTAAATGAAGAAGGTAAGGTTATTAAAAATAAATCCAGACTTATAGCTCAAGGATACTCCCAATAAAAAGGTATTAATTTGACGAAATATTTGCTCTTGTAGCAAGGTTAGAGTCGATTTAGATTTTGTTATCTTTTGCTACATTCAAATGCTTTAAGTTATATCAAATAGATGTCAAAAGTGCTTTATTAAATGGATTTATTCATGAAGAAGTTTTCATAAAATGACCCCCCGATTTTGAAAATCCATCTTATCCAATCCATGTTTTTAAATTATCAAAAGCACTATACGGTCTCAAACAAGCTCCATAGGTTTGGTACAAAAGGTTTAGTACTTTCTTGTTAAATTGGAAAGAGGCAAAATTGACACAACTTTTTTCACTCAAAAGCTTGACTGTATATTACTCATTGTGAAAATTTATGTTGACGACATTCTTTTTGGTAGTCCTAACATCTCATTATGTGAGAATTTTGCTAATCTGATGAAAGGAGAATTTGAAATGAGCCTCATGGGAGAACTTACATTTTTCTTGGGATTATAAATCAAGAAACCCACCAAAGGTACTTCCATTAGTCAAGACAAATACATGAAGGAACTTATCAAAAAGTTTGGCATGGAAAAGGGCAAGGCCTATGGAACCCAAAGAATCCATCCATAAGTTTTGATTAAGATTCATCTAGAAAAGATATTGATGAAAAGACATATAAAGGAATGTTTGGATCACTCCTTTACTTGATATCTAGTTGACCAAACATCATGTTTAGTATGTGTAAGTGTGCAAAGTTCCAGTTGAATCCTAAAGAGTCTTATCTGACTACCATCAAAAGAATCATTCGATATCTTATTGGAATACTGAATACTAGACTATGGTATGCTCGCTTCTCTCATTTTGATTTAATTGGATATTCAGACATTGACTTTGTAGGTGAGAAGAATGATAGAAAAAGAACTAGTAGAATATGCCAAATTCTTGGTGATGCTTTAAGTTCATGGCATAGCAAGAAGCGAACTTCAATTTCTCTGTCAACAGCTGAAGCCGAATACATAGCCGTTGGAAGTTATGGTACTGAAAATTTATGGATTATGCATCAACTACTTGATTTTAATTTGTCATTTGAATTTGTTCCTATAATATGTGACAACACTAGTGCTATTAGTTTGTCAAAACATATTATGCATCATTCTAGGGATAAACACATTGATATTAATCATTCTTTTATTCGAGTTCATGTAGAAAATGGTGATTTTTCCCTAATATTTGTTGATTGTAAAAGTCAGCTAGCAGATATTTTTACTAAGCCCCTATTAGAAGAAAGATTATGTTTCCTTCAAAAAATATTTGGTAATTACTTATGATTCTTTTTAATTTTGAATTTTTTTCTACCTCATTGTTTTGGACCTTTTTTTTAATTTTGGTAAAACTTTTTGAAAAAGTGTCATCATTACTTTTATCTCTTTTATGCCTTGTTTAGCGCTTCTCTGCCTATTTATCTTTCCAATACCCCTTTCTATTGTCTTTTCACCTCAGCAATCTCCTCATTCACTTCACCTCTTTTTACCTTTCCTCGGTTCATTCATACCTCTTCATCTTCCCCTCCACCCCTTTAAAATCCTTATCCAAATTTTACTTTACCAAATGACCAGAACTCACTCAATAGCTAATCTCTCCAAAACCCTTCCTGACCTCCTCTCTAATAATCATCCTTTTCTAATTCTCAACAGTTAGTTGTCACTAAAAAATACTCTACCCCAAGCCCTATTTCATTTGTCAAGAAGCCTCTCTCAATCCCTTTGGATCCTCTCTCTACAAAAGACATGCACAAGTTTTGGATGGCTTGCAAGAAGATAAGTTCATTGCTTTCAAGAATCGCTCTATTGTACCTGAGCGTGTCATGAATCTCTGCCACTTAAAGTAAGCACATTTTAATGTAAGTTTGTTTTTTAAGTTTCAAGACTTGTCTCTATTTTTTCTCCTCTATGGATTTCTAATGTATGAGGACCCAGTTCGCATGTTTTATGCGAATCTTTGCCTCTCTTCGAACAGTGGTGACTTAGAAAATCTTGTGCTGGGTACAAGAATTATTATTAATGAATTTATTTTTGAATAAGTTTTTGATAGAAGTTCTCTGGAGCAATCTCTGTTATGAAAGGCTCCTGGCTTGAATATTTTGAAGTAAGTTTCAAGGAGATGAAACAAGCTGTGTCTGACCCATACATTGCGCCATCCAGCTTTGGTCTGCTATCTTTCTATTTTAAGTATTGTATTATTGATCACATCATTTCCACTATGCTAATCCCCAGAAAAGGCCCCCTTAGTAACATATCCTATCGTGATGTGTTTGTTCTATACTTCTTGGTGAAAAAGTACAAGATTAATTGGGCGACTTGGTTTCATGAATACACACTTAAAAGTGATGCAGATGCACATGTATCCACTAGCCTACCTAACGGACTGTTGATCACTCAAATTTTCCAATATTACTCCATCGACCTGTCTGCATACCTAATGGTGGAGATCTCTGCCACCTATGATTAGAAAACCTTCGCTAGTATGGGATACATCACAGTAGATAATGAGTGGTGCAAAAAGGACTTGGCCAGAGCAAAATTTGATCTCCCAAAGGTAAGCAAGTCAATTTCTATCCCCATGCTTCCTATGTCAAAAGAATTGGAGGAACTCAAGGACTGTATAAAGACTACAGAGGAAGAATTGATGCTACTTCAGGAGTCGACTTCCAAATTGCTACAGCTTGGGAATGATAAAAGTGCACTGATGTAATTAGAGTGAGGATGGACATTGACAAGCTCAAGTAGGAGGCTGTCAGGATGGACATTGACAAGCTCAAGTAGGAGGCTGACAAATCATTCTCTAAAGTGTTCTCACATATGGAATCCCTCAAAACTGAACATAACTCCTCAAACAACGACCTTTCTATATCTTTCCAAAACTTTTATTCCTCCTTCTCTAAAAATGTCAAGAAATCCTATGAACAATTTTGTCACAACATGCACAATACCCTCATGTATTTTCTTGACAAATGGTAATCTGACGACTTCTATTTAGAAGGGGGTCCTATCCCTTTTTTGGGTTGTAAGATGATACTACATACTATCTGCCACACTCTTTTTCTTTTGCTTTTGTTAAACAATTTGAATGTTCATCTGCTATATGCTCTCTGTGATTCTTTTTGCCTGTCTATGTGTCATTCCCATTTATTTTTTACTATGCCAAAAGGGGGAGAA
Source organism: Capsicum annuum (assembly GCF_002878395.1). Taxonomy (NCBI): domain Eukaryota; kingdom Viridiplantae; phylum Streptophyta; class Magnoliopsida; order Solanales; family Solanaceae; genus Capsicum; species Capsicum annuum. Next base: position 146,749,870 of record NC_061115.1, on the reverse strand, counting down.
GCAGGAACTTTAGACGAGCCTTTAAGTTTGGGGGATCAAGTCGACTATAAAATATAAGAGTAAACTAATGCTCCAAATCAAAAGGATCGCAAGAAAGGGGGAGCAAGTTGGTTGCAAAAATAGGAAAGTCAACTGATGTTTATTAGTTGTCATTATCAAAAAGGGGGAGATTGTTAGCCCCACACTCTAACTATATATTTTAATAAAGACAAACTAATAAACAAATATATTGTAGGATATCTGAAGATACAGAAGATCAAAAGAAGATTCCGGGATCCCTAAGGAATCAATCCAAGCTCTCCAAGAATATCTCACAAAATGAAGCAAGCATCCAAACGCAAGATGGTCGGCGCTAAAATTGGAATAGTATCAATCATGGATCCCTAAATATAAGACAGGCAAATCAATTATCGCAGAAGCAACATGAAAGAAGGCGACATCCCCTACATGAACATATCTGATATGAATGTGTATGGTTATGATAAGAAGGTTGTCGTCTATGGACATACTATATGGTGCCATCCCTCAATCAAAGAATCAATTCAAATCCTTGATTGGGAAAAAATATCTTTAGTTTCCTTATAAATAAAAAATCCATAATAGCTGAAGAATATAAAAGAAAAGGACTGAAGATCGAAGCACTCATGCAACTTCAAAGGAGAATCTCAGTATGTCTCAATCATAGTCTCATAAAGCTTTGTACTTCTTAGTTTACAATAATTTCACAAGTATAAGATCGAGCGAAATTTGTAATACCAATTGAGGTTGTGTCACAAGATCTGAAAAAACAAAATAAGTTTTTAGAACTAGTTTACTATTATTATACTCAAACTCCACTTTGAAAAGATCTAAGGAAACTTTGAAACCCAAGGGGACTGGAAGTAGGCACCACATCGGTGTTCCAAACTATTATAAATCTCCATGTTTTTATTTTACATTGCTTATTTACTTGACTTTTAATTTATATCTAATCTGGTTTGTGAAGTATACTAATTTACAGGTAAGTCTACTATGAAGGCTCAACAGTCGACTCAAGGAAAATTTTCAATTCACACCCCCTCTTGAATTTCACTGTATACCTCAACTCATGAGCCTCAGTCAAATTCCTTTCCCGCAGCCCATCAATATTTGGAACACACAATCTACCTTGATATCTCAAGATACCATCACCACCAATCTCAAAAGTCATCACCATTTGCTGACTCACATTAGCTTTAATCTGTATCAGAATAGGATCCAAAGCCAGTTCTCTTTCACTTCATCCCAAAGAGATGATCTAACCACCTCTTGAATAATCACACCTCCATCCTCAGAGTCCAATAGATGAACTCCTAAGTTAGCCATTCGATGAACGTTCTTCACCAATTCTCACATATCTTCATCCATATGAGACAAACTTTCCATGTATAACCTGCAAAGAGCATCAACAACTACATTAGCTTTACCTGGATGGTAGTTAAGTCTCATGCTATAATCCTTAAACAATTCAAGCCACCATCTCTGCCTGAGATTCAGTTCCTTTTAAGTGAACACATACCGCAAGATCTTATAATCTGGATAGATATCCACAGGAAGCCTATAAAAGTAGTGATGCCAAATTTTCCAGGCAAAAACCACAACAACAATTCCAACTTGTGCGTCAGATAATTCTTCTCATGAACTTTGAGCTGCCTAGAAGCATAAGACACCAACTTACCATGCTGCATCAATAAAAAACCAAGTCCCATACAAAATGCATCACAATATACCATAAAACCATCAGTACCCTCGCGTAGGATCAGAACAAGCTCAAAAGTCCATTTATTCTTCAAATTCTCAAAACTTCCCCCACAAGCATCAGACCGCAAGAACTTGACCTTTTTCTGAGTCAACCTGGTCAATAAAGCGGCAATAGAAGAGAAACTCTCCACAAATCTTCTATAATACCCAACCAAGCCCAAGAAGCTCTGAATATCGGTTGGATTCATGGGTCTAGGACACTTCTTAACTGCTTCAACTTTCTATGGATCTACCTTAATCTCCTCGCCAAAAGTGACATGGCCAATAAAAAGTCACAGCACCCAACCAAAACTCAGACTTAGAAAATTTAGCATACAGCTTTTGGCCCTTAAGAGTCTACAACATAATTCAGAGATAATTGGCATGATCCTCCTCACACTTAGAATACACCAAGATGTCATCGATAAACACTATCACAAATAGATCTAAAAACTATATAAACACCTGGTTCATATGATCTATGAATGCAGTTGGGGTGTTAGTCAATCCGAAGGATATAACCAAGAAACCATAGTGACCATACTGGGTATTGAAAATAGTCATAGGGATATCCACCTCCTTAATCTTTAGCTGATGATAGCCCGACCGAAGTTCAATCTTAGAAAAGCATCTAGAACCCTGAAGTTGGTCAAGGATATCATCAATCCTATAAAAAGGTTACTTGTTCTTCATCGTAACCTGATTCAACTGTCGATACTCTATACACATCCACAAGGACCTATCTTTCTTATGCACGAAAAGCACAGGAGCACCCTACGGGGACACACTAGGTTGAATGAAACCCTTATCTAAGAGATCCCTTAACTGCTCTTTTAGCTCTTCAAATTTAGTCATAGCCATTCTATAAGGCGAAATAGAGGTAGGGTGGGTATCAGGTAAAAGAACAATCTCAAAGTCTATTTCCCTATTTGGAGGAATACCAGGAAGATTATCCGAAAACACTTCAGAGAAATTTGATAACCATAGGGACAGAATGCAAGGAACGACTTTCAAAATCAAAATCCTTAACCCGCACTAGATGACATAGATACCCTTTAGAAATTAACTTTCGAGCTCTAAGATAAGAGATGAACCTCCCTTTTAGTTCTAGGGAACTTTCCTCCCATTTTATTATCAGTTCATTAGGGAATTAAAAACCGACCTTCCAAATTTGATAATCCAAGGAAGCATAGCATGAATGGATCCAATCTATCCCCAAGATCACACCAAAATCTAACATATCCAACTCTACTAGATCCACCAATGTCTCCCTATGAAAGATAGACCCGACACAACCCCTATAAACCTTTCTAACCATAATAGAATCACTCATTAGAGTAGACACAGAAAAAAGTTTGAAAATAGTCTCAGGACCAAAACCAAAATGCACAGCCATATAAGGGGTCACATAAGAAAGGGTGGAACCCAGATCAAGCAAAAAATACACATCACGAGAGAAAGCTACAAAGTACTGGTAACAACATCAGGAGAAGCCTTAGATTCCTAATGGGTAGCAAGAGCGTAGAGATGATTCCAACCAATACCGATACAAGAAATAGCACTCTTTGGTGAGGGAGCTGAAGAAGTTATGACCAAAACCTTATTAGCCCCAATAGCAACCTTAGCTGAAGGGTAGTGTCACTATAGATGACCAAGTTGACCACACTTATAACATCAATTCCTTCCCTCCTCACACTATCCACGGTGAAGCTTCCACAAAATCTACAAAAAGGATAGGGTAGGGCTGACTGAGCTCCACTAGCCTGGGATTGGTCACCCTATGCCTTGGGGTTGCTGTTGGCCTGGAAACAAAAATCGCCGGAAGGCTTAGGATAAGTAGCACTAGAAGATGAATGTAAATTCCCTGAATTGTTCTTCTTGGTCCACTATCTACTATCCCAGTCACTATTTTGCTGACATCCACTCTGCTCTGAATGCTTGAACTTCTTGTTTTGCCTCTCCCCAATCTCTGTTTGATTTTTTTTCATCCTCTACCTGTTGCATATAAATCATAAGTCTAGAGATATCCATATCATTGTTCAATATAGCAACCTTACACTTTAATACCAAATCACGGGGCAATCCAAAAGCAAATTTTCTCATCTTCGATCTCTGACTAGACATCTAACTCAAAAGCATATCGAGACAACTACTAAAACTTCAAAGAATTCTCCTCCACAGTCATCTTCTCCTACTTCAGATTTATAAATTCCTCAGCCTTAGCATCCCTCAACTCTTGAGGAAAGAAATAATCAAGGAAGGATCCTAAAAAATCATCCCATTATGTCACCTTAGACTCATTGCCTCTCAATTTCTCCCACTCCTCACACCATTAATAAGTTATATCTCTCAATTGATATGCACAAACTCCACACCCTCAAAATCAAAAGCATGCATAAACCAAAATATCTTCTCCATCTCATCTACAAAACCTTAATGATACTCCTACACCTTAGAGCCAATAAAGGTTGGGGGATTCAACCTCATAAACTAACCAACTTGAACAACCTCATAATAAGGAGCAATAGAACCAACATGATCCAGCTGACGAGACTGAGAGGTCACCAACTAAGTAAGAAAAAATGAATAGAGCAACAAAACTTGGCATTAGAGATGTCACCATCAAGCATCGGGTCATGAGTATCATTAGCCCAGGAAGCCTAAAGAGGACTAGTAGGAACTGGTGGAACTCCATGTAGGGCAGTACAATCTGGAGTAGGGACCCTAGATAAAGTCTACACTCCATAGACTAGGCAAGCTCAATCCATATTATCCTCAGGTGGGATCGAAAAGTTTCTTCAAACATTATATCTTTGGGGAGGCATGATCTAAAATATGAGGAAGCCAGGAATTAGAGAAGTTTCATAACACTAGACTCTATATCTTGAAAATAGAACACAAGAAAGATAAATATTCCTAAATGCCTTGTAGCCTCCTTCTTATAAGTGTGGAATGTTACACACCCATAAAAAGGACTCTACTTGACATAGCTTTGTAGACACCCAATTACTCTAAATTGTGCTCTGATACCAAGCTTGTCATGACCCAAACTAGGGCCTGGCCATGATAGATATCTCAAGTCCACCATGGATCGAAGACCACCCCTATCGCCTAACCTTATAAGCACAAAAATGATAATTGTAACAATACAAAAGCCTAAAAAATAGTAATGAATAATATATAAATGAACCATGATAAGGTTTCTAAGTATTCAACAATACCTAATCCATAATTGTCCGCAAAAGCCTCTACAAAATTAAACAGCAACTAGGTTGGGACATATTGTGACTATAGACAAAATGGGACCCAAAATATAGTCTAAAACACTAAGGAAACAAACTATGAAATGATGGGCCTTCCGAAGGATGGAAGCTCATCACTTTAAGAAACTTGTCAGGCGTGATAATCTACTAATGTTGCATGAGGTAAAAGAAGTATCTTTGGTCCCTACATTATAAAACAATGTAGGTTCTAGGATAATTAGCGGGGTGAGCGCTAATATGTAACTCAGGAATAAGGGATAAAATAAGGTCATGATCATCCAAAATCATTCCAAAACTGTGTGCACACATTCATATACATATATATACATATATATATATATATAAGGTACTGGGATAGGGAACAAGGTTTAGCATGAGAGTTAAAACATTAACCTAGACTGTGTAGCTTCTACTATCATAAAAAGGCACCCACAAGCTATATGGGTTTGGCTCCCCCCACCGAAAGGGCCCAAAGTGTGTTAGCCACCTAAATTGGAGGTACCAAGGAAGGTTGACGAATCCACAAACCTGCGCCATCCAGAATACAAATATATATAAAGTGTGACACATACACACGATCATCAAGACCAATCCCCATCTAGGAAAATGTGGGTTTCCAATATTGGTTTCTCAGGACCTCTGTCTTTACGACGAGCTACACAACCCCCTTTAAGACCAACTTAAAAAACTTACACATTCCCCCTTATCAAATCATAAATCATATATTAAGGCATATACCACTAGTATCAGCATACCAGTTTGCTTGCAAGCTAATATCATTATGCCATTTCAATTATCCATCAACTCGAGGGAATCCATGACCGCACAAGTTTTAATTATTTATCTAAAAAGGGGAATACATGACCCCCAAGGTTCAATTTAAAGTCAACACTTATTCCATCAATCTTTTATGCAATGCAATTATTTCAAAATAGTTTAAGTTATACATATAGCCATATTTTAAAGCCAATTTCATAAGGTGGGTTGAGGTTATTACCAATTTTAATACCAAAATTCATTTATTTATGGGAATTGATGACCCCTATTCCAATTCCATGCCCATGAACGCAATCAGTTCAAAAACAATTAATTCAAAATATGAATAATCCATAAAACCATGGTTAAAGCAATTCAACTAAATAATATTCGAAAGCCCCCAATCCAATTTCAAAACCAACAATTAAATTCACATGGGTAACAATGTAAAACACATGCTTATAACAAATTAAGTTTTAAGGAAGAGATAAATGCCTGAAACACACAAGAATCTTCAATCAATTTAAAATTTGGGGCCTGGATGATAAACTAACAGTGAATTCTTTGAATGTTCTTGGATTTTGTGTTTGAGAGTGAAATAGAGGGATTTGATCTTTGAAAACTGAAGAAAATATGTTTATTTTATGTTTATGGGTTATATAAGGGTAAAAAGACCTAAAGTACCTCATCCCAAGTGGATGAAAATAAGACTTCATAATTTTAAACCATCGACGCAGCATGGCCTTATCATAGAGGCTAACCTCATTCTACGCCATTATTGTAGAGGATAACCTCCATGACACGGTCTTATTCTACCTTCATGCAACATTGAAATTGTGGAGGCTAACCTCCGTGGAACACCAAAAATATGGAGGTTCACTACCTCAAAATTACAAAATAACCCCAAACCCCTTCCAAAGATTTTAAAACTCTTCTGAGACATCCTATTAACATACCTAAGCACAACTTAAGTCAAAAATCTATGTTTTGAACACAAAAAGTTAAAAATAAAATGCACAAAATTTTAAGGATGTTACACCTTCATTCTAGGGTTGAGGTTGTGAATATTATTATGTAATTATGGTTTGTGATCTGAGGTGGAAGTATGCACCTCAGTGTTGTTATCCAGGATTATTTAGCCTAATTTAAAGGACTTCTCTTAAGCTTAAGGAGTAATTATTGGGTCAAATAAGAATCTAGTGTTATTTTATGTTAATGTAATGTTTATATTAAAATGGTAGTCAAAACACCAAGTTAAGAATCAAGAGACAAAAGCTAGTACTCTTAGCATGAGATATAGACTTTACTAGTTCGTTGTCTTGAATTGTATGTATTTTGTGATAGAATGTGTGGTGTTTGATGTTGTAGGAATCTTGGATATTTTATAACACAAATCTCTAAGGGATCAATATTCAGCTTTGTAAAAGGCCACTATATTACTTGGTGAGACCACGTACACTTGCGTGTGCTCTTAGGCGTAATAATTTTTTGGAACCGTCATCGAGGACTTGTAAATTTGGCAATCGTCATAGTTTTAGTTTTACCTTTTGATTTATTTGGTACTTTTCACTTGCTCGTGGTTTCTAGATCTGTAGGAAATAGGTTAATAAACTACTAAGCTGGGAAGGGATCGAGAATTGGTTAATCCAGACCTTGAGCCCGATAATACTTATATCAATGGAGGAGAAAAATAGTGCTTCTCTATCATATCTCACAGATTCAGGAGGAACAAGACATTCCTACTTCCATGGCTGAGGACCCACCAGCCCATAAGATGGTTCGTGAAGTAGCAATCCCACTTGCTACTAATGTGACCTCTGTCATTCGAAGACTGGCTCATTGAGGTAGATTTAAACTGAAGCAAAATATGGTGCAGCTTTAGTACAGCAGTGGACAGTTTACTAGGATATTTCATGAATATCCACAAGTTCACTTGCAAGCTTCTTAGAGATCAGTGAAACATTCATCCCTATAGATATGTCAACTGATTATCTGAGGTTGAAACTCTTCCCCTCCTTACTTTTGGGAGAAGCAAAGAAGTGGTTGAATACTGAGCTTATAGCTTCTACTATAATATGGGATGACTTAGCCCAAAAGTTCCTCATCCAATTCTTACCATCTGGCAAGACTGTGAGACCTCACTGTGAGATTTTAAGCTTCAAGCAGTGGCCGAATAAAAACTTGTATCATGCTATGAAGAGATTTAAGTCTCTTCTCTAAGATTGTACACATCATTGGCAGTCTAATAAGGTATTATCTTAGACCTTTATAGAAGCTCTTGACCATAATATAAAAATTTTGATAGATTCAGCTATTGGTGGTGAGGCTTTAGAGAAAACTTATGATGAGTTGTATACCTTGTTGAACCGTATAGATCAAGGAAATCCTAACTGGCATGAAGATGTTTCTAGAAGCTCAGTGAAAAAGGTTGCAGGAATGATAGAAATTGATAGTGTTACAACCTTAGCCATCCAACTATCTTCTCTACAAAATTAGATGATGATATAATTTAGTAGGTTAGGTGTGAATCAATCTCCTGCTTAGGTGAATGCAGTACAATAGACCCCAGGTTGGTATGAAATTTGTGGCACTAGAGTTATTCTATAGACATATGTGGTACAAATCTGGAGTTGGTGAACTTTTTAGGCTATGTTCAAAGGCCAAATTATGGTAATGCCTACAACTAAAAGTAGTAGACTCACGTACCAAATTACTCTTGGAGAAACAACTAGAAGCAACATAATACTCAGGCCAGTAACATTAAAAAGACTCTGAAAAAGATTTTGTCCAACCAAGAATAGATGACTGCTAAAATAAAAAACCAAAATATTTCATATAAACAGTTAGAGCAGCAAATAGGAAAACTGGTGCAGAAACAAACTACAAGGACTCAAGGTGGTTTGCCAAGTGATAATGAACCTCCAAAACAAGTAATGGCAAACTAATAGGAGTGGAAAAAACCTAAATAAAAGGACTCTAAAGACAAATAAGGAGGTAGACACAGAGTCGGTTCCTCAACTGATTGCAGACAAAGTTACTAAAAATTTGAGAAGTCTAAGTACCTAAAAACAAAAGTTGTTTAGAGAGAAAGACCACCACTATCATTTCCAAAAAGGTTGATAAAAGCAAAGGAGGATGCATGCTTTAAGAAGTTCTTTAATACATTCAGAGAACTTCACATTAACCTTTATCTTTTAGATATTTTGCAGGGAATGCCCAAGTACCTAAGTACTTGAAGAACGTGGTGACTAACAAACTTTAGTTGCAGGATGTTGAGACCGTGACATTGACAGACGAGTGGAGCTTTTTGGTAATGAAAAAGATTCCCAAAGGGCTTAAGGACCCAGGAAGTTTCACCCTTCCCATATAGATTGGTGACAGTGAAATAGTCTGTGCCTTGAGTGATTTAGGGGCAAGTATAAATTTGATGACTCTATCTATGTTCATAACACTTGGGTTGGGAGAGCCAAGACCATGCTCGTTGAGACTGTAATTGGCAGACCATACCATAGTTAAACCCGATGGAATAATTAAGTACATACTCATAAAAGTGGGTAAGTTTGTAATTCCTACTGATTTTATTGTTTTGGATTATGATGCAAATTACAAGGTGCCAATAATTCTTGGATTTCTATTCTTAACCATGAGAGAAGTATTTATAAATTTAAGATAGGGCACTCTCACAATAAGATTAGATAACAAAAAGGTAGTTTTTAGAATTTATAAGCCACTTAGTCAACCTTCCTACTATAAAGATTTGTATATGATTATAGTGATGGAAGTGGATAAGTGTCGGGCAGTAGAAAATGCACTACCAAAGATCTCTTCAGACAGTCTCATTGAGGTGTACAAGACACCACCTAAGCTTGAATTGATGATGCTTAATGATTCTAAAAATTCTAAACTTTAAAAATCTATTGTCCTTGAGAGTGGACGCTCAAGAGGTCAAAAAAGAGTAAGAAGATGGACTCCAAGTAGGTGGAAGAGGATGAAAAAATTTGAATGAGTAGTGATATTGGGCCGTGCCATGACACTAAATTGGGTGCTCCTTGAGAGACAACCCATGTTAAGTTAGGTATTTTATTTTAAGTATTTTAGTTTTTACTTCACATAGTGTTTGTTTTTGTTGATCCACAAGTTGATGTGAAGTCTAAATACCATAAACTGAGCTAAGGAGTATCGCAAAGACTAAGTGTGGGTTTCTCGAACCCTCTTGATGTCAACAGATGCTACTATCTAGGCCTATATCCCTCAGGGAGTATTTTTGTCTCTACTTCTAAGTTCACTTTGGGGACAAAGTAGATTTTAAGTGTGGGGTGAGAAAAGTCCCATTATTTTGGTGAAATGATTGTGGTAGGATCTTAGTATTTAGTTGTTTTTCTAGTTTTTGGGTTAATTTTGAAATTTTTTAAAAAATTACAAAAATATTTTTCAAAAAATAACAAAAATATTTTTCTTTTAGTTTGTCGGTGTCAGTTGAGTAGGTGCACACTTCACCCACACTGTGGTTGTTCTTTTTGATTCTTTTCCACAAGGGCACCCTTTGAACCCTATATCCTTTTTCTTTTTAAAGTAAATGTTTAAATTTTTGTGTTAGTTTAGTGAATTATTCTTATTGGTGCAATATGTAATTGCATGAGTCAAGTGTGTGTTGTGTGTAAAAGCGTGTTGTCTATGTGAATTACTACTTTTGAGACTCCTAGGCCCTAGTTTATGACTCTTGTACATTGTTGGCTTATTTGAAATTCATGTGATTGGTTGGTTAAGAGTATATGATGATCCTACTAGAATTGAGCATTTGCTATGCGTGAAGTAAGGTTTTATGTATTCCTTATTGCATTTGATGTCTAGAACTTGCCTAGTGTGTGTACAAAGCAAATTAAAGAATGTGGGTCTAGGAGATGATATAGGCATTTCTTTAATAGCCATGTTTTAGCCTTATTTTATCTACCCTTGTGCATATTCCTAGTTAGCCCCGTTCAGCCTATAGCGTACTCTTTTGTAGCCTCATATGTATCCTGTTTCCCTTCTTTGTTTAACTTTACTTTAATATAAAACTTCTAAGCAATTAAGTGAAAACTTAATGAGTTTAGGAGTATGAAAAATAAGAAGAAAAGAGGTGAAAGTAAAGCCCCCAAGAAATATCTATTGGTGTTTAAAATTGATAGGTGTTGTGGTTGGGGGTTGTGTAAGGAAAAGCATGAATATTGTTCAAAATTGAATAATGTATGCATAGATAATACTCCCACTATAGTGTATGTGAATTAGCTTAAGGAGATAGGGAAAAATAAAATATGGGTGTAGATAGAAATGGTGAATTAGTTGTTAACTGGGAGATATTAATATTCATGTGATGTATTAAAGCTCTTAGGGAAGTTAGCCACTACTTTTAGCCAAATAGTTCCTACCCGTCCCTTAGTCTATATTATAACCCGTAAAGTCCTATTTGATCCTAAGCCCTAACATTCTAATATTAGTGGAATACAACACTAAGGGAAAGCCTATGGTTCATTATGTGTAGCTTGTGAATTCTCTGTAAGAGTGAGCATAACTTGATTCTTGTACCCATTTTGTGATAAATTGCATCTGCATGAGTGATTATGGGTAACTCTCTTGCTGTGAGGGCACATGTTTAATGATAGTTAGGTGATTTGTATGATCTCTTTGATTGAGTAATATGCATGAGTTTGCCAACTGGGTGAGTCAATTATTGAGGTTAGGATGTTTTGGAAGTAGTGTTCGTGAGCTTTCAATTGTGTATGCAGTATGCTTAAGGTACAAACTTGCATTCTGTGTAGTCATTGTAGTACTAGCTTGAGTGTCTTGCTTGTTATATAAGTATGGAGTCTTCCCTAATTATGATGCTTAAAGTAAAGAGTTGTTCGAGGACGAACAAGGCTTTAAGTGTGGGGTGATGATATTAGGTGGATTTATGCACCTCAGTGTTGTTATCTAGGCTTATTTAGCCTAGTTTAGAGGACTTCTCTTGAGCTTAAGGAGTAATTCTTGGTTGAAATAAGCATCTAAGTGTTATGTCATGTAAATTTAATGCTCAAAGTGTGTTCATAGTGAAATGGGAATCAAAACACCAAGTTAAGAACTGGGTCAACAAATGGATCGACTGGCGAAACTTAGCATTAGACACACCAGTCTAAGGTATCCAGAGAGGGCTAGGGGAAAGTAGTGGAACTCTACTAGGGAAATCAGAAGTAGCGACCCTAGACTGGGTCTGAACTCCTTAAGTAGGACAAGATCCATCCACATTGTCCTCAGACGGGACAGATGAGTTTCCACGAGCGTCAGATCTTCTGGGATACCTAATTTGACAAGAGAACATACGAGAATTAGAGGAGATTTCAAGATATTAGACTCTATAGTGCCAAATAAAACAACAAGAAAGGATAACATTCCTAAATGTCTCGTAGCCTCTCCTTTATAAGTGTGGCGTTCTATACACCCATAAAAAAAACTCTACGTGACATGACTTTGTGGATACCCAATACACTAAACCTAGGCTTTGATACCAAATTTGTCACGACCTGAACCAGGGTCTGGCCGGGACAAGTGTCTCAAGTCCAATGAGGACTAGAGACCACCCTCTATACCTAATGATATAGAACATAATATCCCAACATCGGATGAACTATAAACATATAATAAGATAGCATAAGATGAGCTCAAGAAATTTAAAAGATGTCCATAATCATTAATTGATAACCAACCAGACACAATAAACCAACATCACTACCCAAGTCCATAATAATACAACAAAGCCTTCTAAACAAAACCGAAATCAATAAAGCATTGCGACATGCCCCCGACCCTGAAATGACAATGACAATGTTAATGATAATGTAAACTCTCAATTCTACTCTATGAAAGAAACTAATGAAATGTCTAAGTCTTTCAAAGAATGGAAGCTCACCACTTCACCACATGAACTAATGAACCGATTCGATCCACCTAACTCTGCATAAGAAAAGTAGAAGTAAATACTCCAAAATTAGTTAAAAATCCAATGCACATAATCATGATAAATACTCCAAAATCATTATGTAACTCTGGGGTAAGGGATTAAAATTAAGCCATGATCAATACTTCAAAATCAGTTAAAACTGAATGCATATAATTATATTTAAATATATATATACCTAATATCACATGTCGGGGTAGGGAACAAGGCTTAGCATAAGCCTTTAAAATCTTAGCCTAGGTCGTGTAGCTCAACCGTATAATATAAGAAAGCATCCACTGTCTATATTAGCCTAGGTCTCCCCTAGCTGGAAGGACCCCAATGCATGTAGCCGTATGAACCAGAGGATGTATGTATGCACCATGGGGGACTCGAACCTCCCAGTATACCAAGGTGACTGAAGCACCCAAATCGGATAATGTAATATGGAGGACTCAAACCTTCCAATCATGTGATAATGATAAAGGGGACTCGAACCACCGATCATGTAGACCCTGCGTTGGCAACTGTGATTTCTGGTGTTGATCCCTTGGGACCTCTATTTTTACAGCTCAGCTACACAACCCTTATAAAGCCCAATTAAAATATTTAACACACATTCTCATTCATTGAACCAGTATACATATTTAGGCATACAATGTTGGTATCTCTATACCAACTACTCTTGCAAGGTAACATCAACATGCCAAAACAATTATCATCACTTGAAAAAATTCATAATCTTCTTGGTTCAATTATACATTAGCTTAGGGAATTGCCCAGCCCCATAAGTTCAATTCAAAATTATTTTACTTCGTCAGCTTTTCACATTATGCAATAGTTCAAGAGTAATTCAATGTGCATACTTTTCATATTCAAAACAAATTTCACAATAGGGGTTGAGGTCATTACCAATTCAACTGTCATTATTCATAAAATTTGGGGATTTCACAATCCCCTAGTTTATTCACCATACCCATGCATCAAATTAGTTTCAAAATCACCGCTTAAATATAACCAGTGCATATACAAACATGAAACATCACATAAACAACAATCATTCAAAACCCTCAACTCATGTTCAAAACCAACATCAAAACCATATGAATAATACTTTAAAACACAAGCTTTTAGCAAAGTAATAATTTGGAAAGAGTAACATGCATGAAATACCAAGATTATGGATAGAATTCAACCCTTGAAGCTCTACTTGACCCGCTTCTTGGAAACCTTAAGTATGGATACTTGAGAGAGAAAAAATAATATTTGGAGTATGTTATCGATGAAAATAGGGCCCCAAGTATGTTATAGGTTGTGGGTTATTATTGGAATAAGAGGGAAATGTCTAAAATACCCTCATTTAAAAAACTAGAAAAAAAATAGTTAGTCGTTATGGGTCTCAAAATGACTTGTCACTACTCATTATGACTCATTTCCATGAGTCGTTGTTATGACAGTGTCACCAGGCACACATAGTTGACCTTACAACTCTTATACCATGGCTCGTAATTGGACCCTACAACTCATAACAACCATTTGTAGTCAACACAAAAACTATTTGGGTATACACTGGACATCCTATGATTTGTAAACAATGACCCGTACTGAGTCCTCACAATTCATAGTAAGCCACTCGTACTCAGAGTAGAAGACTTAGCCATACACATTGGTTAGGCTATAATTTGGGTCCAATGACTCATCAAGACTCCTTACGACTCATAGGATAAGTCGTAGTCAGGACAGTGAGGATAAAATTTTAGAAATTTTAAAAGACCAAAAATTCAGAGTGTTGCATATCTAGACAAGTAAGTGCGTCCCCTAAGGGTAAAATGGAAGGACTCGACTAGAAAGTATGGCTTCTAGGAGTAAAGGTTCAAGTTAGGAAATGCATCACCTAACAAACAAAAATTGAATTACCCAGATAAGGAAGTGTATCTCCCAGGGGTTAAATGGAAGAACTCGACTAGAAATTCCAACTTCTAAGAGCAAAGGTTCAATTTAGAAAGTGTGTCACCTAACAAACAAAAATTGAATTACCGAGATAAAAAAAGTGTGGCTCCTAGGGGTTAAATGAAATGACCCGACAAGAAAGTGTATCTTGTAAGAGTAAAGGTTCAAGTTAGGAAGTGTGTCACCTAAAAAATAAAATTTGAATTACCCAGACAAGGAAGTGTGCTTCATAGGGGTTAAATGGAAGGACTCGACCAGAAAGTTCGGCTTCTAAGAGCAAAGGTTCAAGTTAGGAAGTGCATCACCTAATAAACAAAAATTAGATTACCTAGACAAGAAAGTGCATGCACCCAAATGTAACGTGTCAAAGGTCACTGAGTCGTCGTAAAGGGGAATAGGTTGTTTTGGCATATTCTAGGGATTAAAAGAAATTACTCTGCAAGAAAGTGCCTCTTTTAGTAGTAAAGGTTCAAATTAGGAAGTGTGTCACTTAGCGAACGAAATTTGAATTACCCAGACTAAGAAGTGCGTCTCCTAGAGGTTAAATTAAATGACTAACTAGAAAGTACATCTTCAAGGAGTAGAGATTCAACTTAGGAGGTGTGTCACGTAACAAATGAAATTTGAATACCCATATAAGGAATTGCATATCCTAGTGGTTAAATAAAAAGACTCGACTAGAAAGTACGGCTTCTAGAAGTGAAGGTTCAAGTTAGGATAGTGCGTCACCTAACAAATAAAAACTAAAATAACCAGTCAAGAAAGTGTGTCTCCTAGGGATATATGTTGATGCATTTTTATCATAATTATGATTATCAAACTTGCGTAGCAATACCGCCTCTTGTATTTGTAGAAGTAAGGAATTACCTCTTTGGACATTTAGTCTTTAAGGACTTTTTATTTAAAAGTAACATGTGTTCTTGTTTCATACAAAGAAAAACTTGTGAGTTTAAAAACATGGTGGCTGATTTGTGGCTTTAGCTTTTGAGGCAATAGCTCTTGCATTTGTCATATTTAATCTTGCTTCAAACATGTGTCAGTGTCTTGTTTCACTATTGATCTAAACTCAGGTTGTTAAGAGTGACTCTGAAATAAAAATAGTATCTTTGTTCTACGGTATCTCTAAACTAAACTTCGTTGAAACTTTTCATTATCATGAGTTCATAACCTACTAGTTCGAACACCTTGCTTCACTTTAGGTCATGCCATTTTTATGTATTAGCTTTTTTATTGCTTTGTACAATTGAAGAAGTTGGTAGTATGTTTTGAAATCCTTTCTCACTTATTTTGAAATAGACTTGATTTAAAGACATGAAAAAAATGATAATGATTTTCTATTTGGATAGCAGACTCAAGCAAACAAAAATAGAAATAAAAAGAAGAAATAAAAGATAATGAATATCCCCTTTTGAAAATAAAGAAAATAAAACTTATCTAAACACGACAACCAACTCTAATGATTATGACATGCTCTTTTGGATTAAGCAGTCTGATTTTTTCAACCAGAATTTTCACCAATTATTGCCCTGAAATCGAGTTGTTTCCTTAAGTAAATTGCACTCATAGACCTCATTTGGCTAGTGACGGCTTGAAGGGTTTTCGCCAACAAGCCTTTCTAATCTTATATTTCTCTTAAATCACCATCGCCTTACGGTGTCCGTGAGGATTTTCACCACTAAAACTCTTTTATTTTTTATTTCTCTCAACTCACCATCGCCTTATGGTGACTTTGAGGGTTTTCACCAATAAAACTCTCTCATTTTTCTTTTTCTCAACTCACCATTGCCTTGGGGTGACCATAAGAATTTTCACCAATAATACTCTCTTATTTTATTTTCTCTCCTTACCCTCGTCTTATGGTGCCCATGAGGTTTTCACTTATAAGACTCTCTCATTTTTAGTTCTCTCCTTATTTCTTTTGCTAAGGAAGACTAATAATACCAAAAATGTTTCATCATATCCATTGCATGCTTAGCCTTAGCATTTTCAAAGCTTGATCTAAAGGTCTTTCTTTGGTTGTAACGTGGCTTTTGGACAGAGTTAGAAAGAAAGAATAACATGATGCCCAAATGACACTTGAAGTGCGGTGGGACTTACAACTTTTGGAATTGACTTAAATAAATGAAAATTAACTTATGCCCCAGTTTCTTTTGAATGGGTAATTCTAAATTATTTCTTTGGTTGGATCGAACCCAGAGTAGGGCTGCCTACATATCTTTTCATAACCCTCCGGATGATGTAGTACGTCTTTTTTCAAGTAAAATATTTTGACTTAAAAGAAGATATTGAAACAGATGTGCCATCTGTTATGACAGATGGGCCATCTATTGCAACAGATTACCAGTCTACTGTAACTGGTACAATAGATGGGTAATCTACGACTCATATTTTGCATTAGATTACCCATCTGTTGCTTTGGTTCTCTGAACCCGACTCAACAGATTACCCATCTACTGTAAATTATGCAATAGATGGGTAATCTGATGCAACATATTGTTAATCTATTACGACAGATAGATCAACTATTGCAATAGAAAGATCATCTATTACATAAGTTTTCTGTGTTAACATGTAACCCAACTGACTGCAAATTATTATATAATTTAAATATATCTGTCTTTTTTATAGGTTGTGCATCCATGGACCCTGCCTACTGAGTAGGGGTTGGGGATGACTTCTTTTATTACTCTAGGTTATGTTGATACAATAGCAGACCCAACGGTGGAGTTAATAACGAGTGAATTGGTTGGAGAAACAGCCATAAGAAGAGCAATTAGACAAGGTCAACCTAATATGAAGGCTCTTCATGACCAATCTACTGCAATAGATCTGGGTGCTTCTTCTGGGGGTATTGCTGGTGGAGTTGTTGATGTTGGTGGTAGGCATGCTAATGCCAGTCGTGATGATGAGCATTTTGATGCTCAAGCAAAAATAAATATATTTTAAAACACCTCTTTCATAGGTCCCTCTCACCTTTACATAGGTCTATCTTACCCTTACACCGGTCCCTCCCACCCTTATAGTGGTCCCTCTCACCCTTCTTCACCCTCATGTTCTCATTTCAAATGTGAAGAGTGCAAGGACGGACAGGATAAACTCTTTAAAAAAGTAGAGGCTATCTCTAAAGTTGTCGAGGAATTAAAATCCAAGAGGGGTGTCACACCATCTAAGAAGGTGAGAAAGCCATACACTCCTACAATGGTGGTTAAGAGGAAGAAAGGAGCAATTATCCAAGTACTCTCCAATTGGAAATCCAAAAAAATTGCTACTCCTCCCTCTCTAAAAGTTATTGATGGGTAGGGGCCACTGAAGAAGGTGGACATATACGCATAACTTAGCACCAAAGAGAAGAGGGATCTGCAATGGGATAAGAATGCCAAGCAAGGTGCATAAGATTACCCTTTGCATACCTTTTTTACCCAAGACTTCGAGAGTATGACAGATATGCGTACCAGGTACATGGACAAGGTAAGTAGATGGACTATTTGATGAATCTTTCCACTATGTTTTCCTTATTTACAATTAATAACCTATTTAAAATTGACTTCTTATATCACAAAATGTTGAAGAAATTCTCTAGCTCATGAGGGGCAGGAAATAAGCATACCCAGAAGCTTATGATACAACCGATAGGATAATGCACATCAACATTTACAAGAATTTCAAGGATAGGTACGATGAGCTCACTAAGATAGCGTCAACTCCTAGTGGCCCAGGATTTGATTCATTAGTTTCTGCATTCCAATGGGATGAAGAAATGATTAAATATGTTAGAGGAGAGAGGTCATATCCTTACGGCAAGAGCTGAACCAAGGCAAAGAGAATTTTTGAAGTTATGAAAGTAGACGTCGTACATTTTTTGGATGTTGAGATACTACTCTAGGAGGGAAATATCAAGGTTTATGACTGCAACTTACCTGCCTTCGACGAGATCGACTTTTGCACCCATATTCAGCTACATTTGGATTTATTCCCCAACTTGTTGAGGTAGAGTAAACTGATGGATGATTCGCCAGTAGAAGTGTTGATGAAGAAAACATGGGATTTTAAAGATCAAAACAAGGACATGGACCTTTAAAAAAATGAAACCATTATCGTTTGCGGGTTGTACGCGCTTGTATACATCGAATGTTTGCTAATCAGCAAAGAAATGGTTGAGCCAACGACCTTTCTGTGCAACAATGTTGTGGAAAATATGCAAGACGTCTAGGCTTATGGGGTACTAACTAGATGCTTAGAGCCTGTGTATAAATAAGAAGATGTAGAACATAAACACCATAACAATTTTTTATTCCAAGTCACTTCACTTTACATGTAGTGGCAATTTTTTTGTCTGATCAAAGTTGAACTTTTAATAATGCAACAGATTGTCTATCTATTGTAACTTCTACCTGTTCTGACAAATAGTTTATATGTTGCAACAAGTTGATCATTTGTTTCATTATGCCGATGTTTTTATCTAAGTTTATCTGTTGCAACAGTGGGAAGACCTGTTTGATAATTTTCAACATATGACCTACGTGTTGCAACATATGTCTAAATCTATTTGATATTTTCCAATAATTACGCTAGAATATCCATGTGCTCAAAAATATCAAACCACTAGCAAATACACCACCATAAAAATTTCAGCAATTAGGTTTGAATATCCATGTTCCCAACAATACCAAACCAATAGCAATAATGACAACAATGTAGTATCTTTTTGCTCGCTTTTGTTTTTCTTCAAAAGCCTTGACTTTCTTCAACAAACCCCATATTACATAATTTGCTTGTGAAGAGTGTCATTCTTCAGACCAATCAAAGTAATCACATCCACCCAATTTATATAAAAAAAAGGACCACAACTATAAAACAATTACAAATCAATAATTAATCAACTAATTAAATTAAAAAAATATTTCCTTTTAAATCTTACAAGTAAAAAACCTACGAACTGAATTTTGTTGAGTCCAAGAAGTCTTCAATAGAGCTTCATGACCACACTTACAATATCAAAAATCTTTATCACAAAAAATAGTGGAAGATGAGCTCGACATTGTCAAGATTAGCTGGAAAAAATAAAAAAATAATGAAAAAAACCAAATACAAATAATTTGAAGAATTTGAATAGAGAAAAAAAGATGATGAAGAAGAAGATTTGAGAATTTAGGATTAAATTTGAGGAAGAAAATGAATACATACGACAATGGGGGGAAATAATCGTTGGGACCAAATCAGAAGCCAAGTCAACAAAAATAGGGGTTCAACGTGCCTTGGTTGCGTGAATTACACGCGAGCTGGCAACAGGGCAAAAACTGCCAAACTAACACATTAGATGCCTATTTTAGGTGTTTAAAATGAATACTATCTACTTGAGGTGCCAAAGTAAAAGATCGTTGCAACTTTAGGTGCCTGTCGATGGGTTTCGCCTTTTTTATTTCAAGTCACTTCACTTTACATGTAGTGGAAATTTTTTATGTCTAATGAAATTTGAATTTTTTATAAAGCAACAGATTATCTATCTGTTTTAATAGATATTCTACCTGTTCTAACAGATAGTTTATCTATTGCAATAGGTTGGCCATCTGTTGCATTATGTCAATGCTTCTATCTAAGTCTATCTATTGCAATAGTGGGAAGACCTATTTGATAGTTTCCAACAGATGACCTACATATTGCAATATATGTCTAAATCTGTTTGATATTTTCCAATAGATATGTCGTTTGTTGCAACAGATACCTTTTCTATTGTAATATTTAAATCTAGTATTCCATTTCAATTAATAAGTTCAAATCTAAGGATAAAATAAAATTCATAGACAATATAAAATAAATCGAAGCCTTCAGAAATTACATGAAATAAATCAACAAATAAATAAAATATAAAAAAAATGTTATGGATACAAATCTCAACAAACATATCAATAATTTAAGTTTTGATGCCAATAATTTCTAAGGAGGGGTGAGGTTATTACTTTGACAGACTCAAGCTATAAAGATGTACTCAATATGGCAAGTTGCTCTTCATCCAATGCTATGAAATTTAGCTTTAGTCATCGTGGATCTTTAATGTCGCTTGCGTATGATTTCTACTCTTTCGCTTCTCTATGCTTCCATAAAAAGAATAGCACATTGTCAATGTTTTTCAGCAATAACTTTTACTGTGACATCCTGATACAAGCCAAATGGCCTTTGGGTTGCTAGAGAGGATGTTTGTGGGTCAAATGACACTTGAAAACTTCTTGAGGGCTATGGAAAGGTATCTATTGGATGATTATGATGAAAAATGAGAGTCAAGGGACGTTAGAGAGGTCAATGGAAGACAAAACGAGTCTAGAAAACCCCTGAAAGAGGAGATGCGGCCCCGTCCACTTTGGAGGTGCGCCTAACCCACTCTAGATCTGCTGAAGCAGGTCAAAACAGCCCACTATACCTTGGGATATGCCCCATGTACGCCCCATATGCTCAAGAAAGTGCCTAATGGGCTTTTATGTGTTTGTCTTTCCTAAATGGGTCACTTTTGGGCCCATATGATGTAATAACCTAGCCTAGACTATAAATAGGACTTATTTTTATTTTAGTAGGTAGTTTATGTTGAATTATGAATTTGAACACTTGTGAGAGTGTGAGGTAAGCGTGGATTCACTTGTGTTAATCTTTTGCTTAGAAACTTGGGTTGCTTGGGAATCGATTCCCTTGAGGTCTACGTAAGATTTAGGTTCTTTGTTCGATTTAATTGATTGAGGGTTTAGGGTTTGATACACCCTTTATTTACTTTCAATTCCTTGCTTTGTGTCTATCTTATTATTTTTCTATCTATCTTTAGCATTCGTGTTTGTATCATAGTTTAGTTTTTGATTTCGTATTTTGTTCGTGTATCACATCCATATGGAAATCTAGAATTGTCAATGTTAATTACAAAGTTACAAACAAAAATAAAAAAGGATAACTCATCTGTTTTAGCAAACAAATTATCTTTCTGTTGCAATATATGGATCATCTGTTGGGATAAATTAAAATATGAAGAAGACAAGTATTATAATTTTCAATGGATAAACCATCTGTTGCAATATATAACTCATCTATTTGGAAAAATTGAAATAGTAAGAAGTTTTGATTTAATTTGTCCCAACAGATGACTCGTCTATTGCAATATATAGGTCATCTATTGGTACAAATAAAAATAGTAAGCATATCTGTTTGATTTGCTAAAAAATGTGACATATGTTATAATAGATACTACATCTGATGCAACAGGTTAGTCAACTCTTGCAATAGATGTAGTTATCTATTTGATAATTTTCAGCAGATGTATCATCTGTTGAAACAGATATGTGTCTGTTTGTTAATTGGAATAGATGTTATGTATTTACCTTCTTCAGCTCATGCTGCTCTCCTGTGGGTGTTGTACATTGCTAAATAGTGCAACACAAAGACAGCGGAGTTGCAATTTTGCTTTTTTAGATGCTTGATAATACCTTGGAAATTACTTTCCTTCTCCTCTTAGCCTTAATCTTTAATGGAGTAAATGGATATGAAATCCTCTTTGATGGAATGACACCCCTCTTAGATGTCAATTCCTTTATAGAAGCAGTTAATACATTAATAGCATTAATCATTACATCGTGTTTTGTCTTGCAGTCTTGACATTTACATGTAGAACATTCATTGGGAGGGGCAAAATCTGCATAACCAATATGATCATATTCATAATGGTTTGTTTTAAAAACAGTAAGAAGAGCATCATTAGCCCCAACAGCAGTACCACTACCACCACCAACAGCTCCACTACCACTAACATCATCAACAACAACAAGCCCACCCTTCAAAAATTATTTTTCTTATGATGTTTGTTGCTCCAAACAATTCTATTTTTATTCTGTCAATAACCTTAGGGTCCAATAAAGTTTGCAGATCATAAAGTAAGAAAAAATGATATCTTCAACTCTCGATTGGTTGGAACAAGCGACGGATGCACAATCTAACATAAATCAGTACATATATTAGAATGATGATTAGATCATTCAAGAAAATTATTAATTAAAATAAAAACTTAATTAGAATTAGACTTACTGCATCCTTCAGGGGGTTGAAGAGATCAAGAAATTTTGTATTTTTATTAGTTTTTCCCGACAACTATCTCAGGATTCTTGGACAGAAAACTTCTTCTTGGTAGTTCACTTGTTGTCTCAAATAAGGAATGGCTTCAAACGCTTAAGCCTATAAAATAACGCCAATAAATCAAAAGCATTATTGAATAAAAAAAATAAATCATATCATAATAAAAGAAATATTTACTATGAAAGTCCATGGAAAGCCATATAAGTTGATTGTCTTTGGTGCTAACGGAGTCAACAAATATTTGACAGCCATTTTGAAGCTTTCATAACCCCAAGGATAGTTTTTAAATAACTTAATATCCTTGAAGAGCTTTATTAAACCAAGTGGTATGTTGTTGTTAACATCTCTCACCCAAAGAATATTATGTACAAACCAAGCACAATGATTGTTTGTGCTTCTTTAAAAGTATTTTACCTTTCAACGCTTCTATTAAATTTTTGTTTTTGAAGCTTGGACCAATGAGGGACGCCAAGTCTTCACGATCACTCTACTAGCATTTTCCTTTTTTGGGTGTACGGAGTGCTTTTTTGGGTTAGAATAGGTATAACTTGAGAAGGAGAAGGGGGATAATATTTTAGTCCAGTAAATATGGCAAACTCCTTCCAACCAAAACAAACAGGCATGCCACAGTAATTTATCCACACCTCATCCATCTTATCTTTGTTTTCATACATAAACCGATGCTTGAGAATATCATATATCATTTTTATTTGGAAACGAGCATTGTTGTCCTCCGGTAAATCAAGATACTACCTAAAACAGCTATCCCTGAAATAAACATCCAAATTTTGTTATCGAAGTATTTTTCTGAAGGCGTCGAAAGATTTTTCCATGGCTGACTTAACCACGAAATCACCCATTAAATCTATGGCACCATCGCACTACATTCTCACAGGATAATTATCAATGCTGAAGGTTTTAACCAACTCTTTGGTGGAAGGGATATTAACATTTGGATCATCTCTTTTGAAATATTCCTCCTCCCCATGTTCATCAACTTCTGCTCCTAATTGAGATAACGCTTGTAAAGAAAGCTCATAGAGTGGTGAATGTAGCTTAGCTGCTTCATTTATTCTTTTACTTGGACTTTATTCGATTTTATTTTTCTTTTGGGAGCCATATTATCTAAAATTAACAGAAACATAAAATAGATTATAATTGATTAATGCATCGTTAAAAATTGATAACAGTAAATCTAATATGCAACAAGCAACAAAAAATCATATTGCACTCCGAAAATAAAAAAAGAAGAAATACCAAAAATTAGAATTTTATTCGAACCACATTTTAAATTAAAGCAACAAATATTGAAATTATTCACTATACTAGAAGAGAAGTTGGCTCAAGTTCCTCATTTTCTTCAAAACTAAAAAGACCATAATTTTTTACTTGTGAAAGAAGAAAAAGAACGATAAAGAACTCAAAACTATTGTGGCCGGAGAGCAAGGTTGTCACGTCGATTGATGGTTGAAAGTCGAAAAGGAACTCGAAGACTAACTATTTGTCTCTGGAGGTTAAAGTCGTCGGAGATTGAAAGGAAAAATTTACAGAACTGTTGGTTGAGAGAAACTATCGAGAGAGAAGAGACGATTGATTTGGAGAGGGGAGGGGTGTGGGTTGATTTGTATTCTTAAAGAGATTAGAATGTTTTGAAAATATTAATGAAGTCCACAATTAACTCAATCAAGTTTTCTAATTATGTTTGACTCTTTAAGTTAGTCAATGTCACCAATCCTTCATTCAAACTTAAATGACACCTTTCCTTCAATTTTCTCTAGTCACAAAGTATAGTCTGAAAAATATAATAAAACAAAATTAGGAAAAAATGCGAATACGATTATCAAAATATTTTTGTATGATTTTCGATATTAAATAATGGTAAAATGACCTTCTGGACCCCTGTACTATGTCGTTTTTGTAAGTTGGACACTTCTACTTACATGTTTGTCATCTGGACCCTTGAACCCAGATCTCCCGAGAAAAGAAAGGATTAAAATGACAAAGAATGAGTTCTACGCAAATTTTCACAACTATTTAAATGCTCATATTTCAAGTTACCTAATCAAGAAGCAAAAGTAAATTACCAGTTCTATCAATGGAAATTTTGACTTATGAACTGAACAAAACTCTTTTTTTCATTTAACATCTCTTCTTACTTGAAGGAACTTATAAATCAATGCAGGTATCATAGTGAATGATTAATATGTATGCAGAACATCTTTATATATATGAAAAAAGCATGGGTGCAAATTCAAGTGAATCTTTCACGTCCTTATTGGAAAAAGACCTAATTTACACAATATTTTTTAGCCAAATAAATTGACAACCATCTCCATTATACATATCCCTGCATGGATGTATATGTGCTGAAAATATCTTATTATGTAAACATATCTAGTGAGCATTTATTCATAATAGAAAATTGATTCGTATAATTATCTAAATCCAAAACAAAAATATGTTTTGATATTCATAACATACCAAAAATTGTTAGGAAAACATTACTGATGTTTAATGAGATTGAAATACATTTTTTACATCAACTATTATTTCAACTAACTAAATAGAGTCACTGTAAAGAGATGAGTTTTCTTAGAAATAAGATGATAGTTCAGTATAATGACATGACAAAACAAAAAATGAGAAAAGAAAGGAGCAAAAATCACCTGTCGCGGGGCAGTGAATGGGGACGTTTACATCGCAAATCCATACTCAGACTTGACAATTTTGAACTCAAATCGTACAAAGAATCCTGAAACTCAAAGAAAGATTAAAGGACGTTTGTAAAAAGAGGTTCTTTTGCTATGTATTGTGACTTAGAATTAGTGGCTTCCCCCCTAAAAAGAAAAACTGCCTCCCGGGCTCCCTAATCTCTTGATATTTATAGTGCAAGGTTAGGGTTTATGGGGGGTTTTGGGGTGGGATTTTGGGCGCCATTTTGAATTTGAAACGTTTAAGAGATGGAAGCCAACTTACAAAATTTTACCCTCTGATTTTCCTTGCCTTAGACTGAAATCTTTCTTCTTTACCCTCTGATTTTCCTTGCCTTGACTGAAATCTTTCTTCTTTGACCAAGGTTGGAATTAAAGTTTTCTCAAAATGGTGCACCTCCTACTGCTACGGGGCGATTTGAGAAGATTTGAAGAGCAAAAATGGAAATCGTCTACACCAAAATTGAGAAAAGGCAGAGGGAGAAAGTAGCTTATTCAAAATAGGGCACACAATTCTCTAATGAAGAAGATTTTGAGTTCAAACTTGCCTCAAAATGGAAGGTAATGACAAAGCTATGGCAGGGAGAAAGATAGAGACGAGAAAGGGCAAGAATAAGGTACGTCTAATGCATCTCTACAACATTAAAGGGATTCAAGGTTATTTTAGGTATTTTTGTAAGTAAAGTAAGGGTATTTAGGGTAGTTTATGGTAAATGGGACCCTAAAGTTTTAAATTGGATGTTGAATGACCAATAAGAGATAGACGTGGTAAAGAGAAAGTCAGGCGTGTGCAAGGCATAGGAGGAGTGCAATAGGGGTGTGTTTGGTCCATGCCATGACCGTTTGGCACTTTATGTGGCACCAATATGGTATCCACGTGGTGCTGGGGTGGAAGACAGGAGAGAAAAGGTGGCTTTAGCGGATCAAGCCTGAATTTGGGCAAGGATTGCACAATATTATAAAATGGGCTGCATTAAAGTAGGAAATTCCATTTCATTGATCCAAATATGGGTGGCTTTAGGTATTTGACCCTAAATAAGAATGTCTTTGAAGAATAGTCTTCCTTACTTTTTAATATACTAAAAGTATCATTTTGCTTTTGCCTCTCTACTTTTTATTTTTTTCCTTTAATTTTATTTTCATGTTTTAAATCATTTGTCTCAACCTTTATTTTTCTCTTTTTTTTTTTCAAGCATTATCTATTTTTTTCCTTTTTTTAAATCATTTGTCTTTAACCTTTATTTTTCTTTTAATTTTATTTTTTATCTGTTCTCTTTTTTTTCCCT